>NW_027193730.1:0-156876 GCF_032444005.1 Ranitomeya imitator | reverse complement strand
ACATCATGTGGCAAACCAGTGAGCATGTGGCTCTATTAGTATAGGAGATACCTGAAAACATATCACACTTTTCATCATAGTGCTTTTACCAATGCATAAAATGCATGGAGAAGTCATTTCGAATGACTGGTCCTCAGTGTTGTGAGAACGATGACTGGTTAAAATTTTTGGTGGTTTCTTGTTCAGTCCATAGGCCTACATCATGTGGCAAACCGGTGAGCATGTGGCTCTATTAGTATAGGAGATACCTGAAAACATATCACACTTTTCATCATAGTGCTTTTACCAATGCATAAAATGCATGGAGAAGTCATTTCGAATGACTGGTCCTCAGTGTTGTGAGAACGATGACTGGTTAAAATTTTTGGTGGTTTCTTGTTCAGTCCATAGGCCTACATCATGTGGCAAACCGGTGAGCATGTGGCTCTATTAGTATAGGAGATACCTGAAAACATATCACACTTTTCATCATAGTGCTTTTCCAATGCATAAAATGCATAGAGAAGTCATTTCGAATGACTGGTCCTCAGTGTTGTGAGAACGATGACTGGTTAAAATTTTTGGTGGTTTCTTGTTCAGTCCATAGGCCTACATCATGTGGCAAACCAGTGAGCATGTGGCTCTATTAGTATAGGAGATACCTGAAAACATATCACACTTTTCATCATAGTGCTTTTAACAATGCATAAAATGCATGGAGAAGTCATTTCGAATGACTGGTCCTCAGTGTTGTGAGAACGATGACTGGTTAAAATTTTTGGTGGTTTCTTGTTCAGTCCATAGGCCTACATCATGTGGCAAACCGGTGAGCATGTGGCTCTATTAGTATAGGAGATACCTGAAAACATATCACACTTTTCATCATAGTGCTTTTACCAATGCATAAAATGCATGGAGAAGTCATTTCGAATGACTGGTCCTCATGTTGTGAGAACGATGACTGGTTAAAATTTTTGGTGGTTTCTTGTTCAGTCCATAGGCCTACATCATGTGGCAAACCGGTGAGCATGTGGCTCTATTAGTATAGGAGATACCTGAAAACATATCACACTTTTCATCATAGTGCTTTTACCAATGCATAAAATGCATGGAGAAGTAATTTCGAATGACTGGTCCTCAGTGTTGTGAGAACGATGACTGGTTAAAATTTTTGGTGGTTTCTTGTTCAGTCCATAGGCCTACATCATGTGGCAAACCGGTGAGCATGTGGCTCTATTAGTATAGGAGATACCTGAAAACATATCACACTTTTCATCATAGTGCTTTTACCAATGCATAAAATGCATGGAGAAGTCATTTCGAATGACTGGTCCTCAGTGTTGTGAGAACGATGACTGGTTAAAATTTTTGGTGGTTTCTTGTTCAGTCCATGGGCCTACATCATGTGGCAAACCGGTGAGCATGTGGCTCTATTAGTATAGGAGATACCTGAAAACATATCACACTTTTCATCATAGTGCTTTTACCAATGCATAAAATGCATGGAGAAGTCATTTCGAATGACTGGTCCTCAGTGTTGTGAGAACGATGACTGGTTAAAATTTTTGGTGGTTTCTTGTTCAGTCCATAGGCCTACATCATGTGGCAAACCGGTGAGCATGTGGCTCTATTAGTATAGGAGATACCTGAAAACATATCACACTTTTCATCATAGTGCTTTTACCAATGCATAAAATGCATGGAGAAGTCATTTCGAATGACTGGTCCTCAGTGTTGTGAGAACGATGACTGGTTAAAATTTTTGGTGGTTTCTTGTTCAGTCCATAGGCCTACATCATGTGGCAAACCGGTGAGCATGTGGCTCTATTAGTATAGGAGATACCTGAAAACATATCACACTTTTCATCATAGTGCTTTTACCAATGCATAAAATGCATGGAGAAGTCATTTCGAATGACTGGTCCTCAGTGTTGTGAGAACGATGACTGGTTAAAATGTTTGGTGGTTTCTTGTTCAGTCCATAGGCCTACATCATGTGGCAAACCGGTGAGCATGTGGCTCTATTAGTATAGGAGATACCTGAAAACATATCACACTTTTCATCATAGTGCTTTTACCAATGCATAAAATGCATGGAGAAGTCATTTCGAATGACTGGTCCTCAGTGTTGTGAGAACGATGACTGGTTAAAATTTTTGGTGGTTTCTTGTTCAGTCCATAGGCCTACATCATGTGGCAAACCGGTGAGCATGTGGCTCTATTAGTATAGGAGATACCTGAAAACATATCACACTTTTCATCATAGTGCTTTTACCAATGCATAAAATGCATGGAGAAGTCATTTCGAATGACTGGTCCTCAGTGTTGTGAGAACGATGACTGGTTAAAATTTTTGGTGGTTTCTTGTTCAGTCCATAGGCCTACATCATGTGGCAAACCGGTGAGCATGTGGCTCTATTAGTATAGGAGATACCTGAAAACATATCACACTTTTCATCATAGTGCTTTTACCAATGCATAAAATGCATGGAGAAGTCATTTCGAATGACTGGTCCTCAGTGTTGTGAGAACGATGACTGGTTAAAATTTTTGGTGGTTTCTTGTTCAGTCCATAGGCCTACATCATGTGGCAAACCGGTGAGCATGTGGCTCTATTAGTATAGGAGATACCTGAAAACATATCACACTTTTCATCATAGTGCTTTTACCAATGCATAAAATGCATGGAGAAGTCATTTCGAATGACTGGTCCTCAGTGTTGTGAGAACGATGAGTGGTTAAAATTTTTGGTGGTTTCTTGTTCAGTCCATATGCCTACATCATGTGGCAAACCGGTGAGCATGTGGCTCTATTAGTATAGGAGATACCTGAAAACATATCACACTTTTCATCATAGTGCTTTTACCAATGCATAAAATGCATGGAGAAGTCATTTCGAATGACTGGTCCTCAGTGTTGTGAGAACGATGACTGGTTAAAATTTTTGGTGGTTTCTTGTTCAGTCCATAGGCCTACATCATGTGGCAAACCGGTGAGCATGTGGCTCTATTAGTATAGGAGATACCTGAAAACATATCACACTTTTCATCATAGTGCTTTTACCAATGCATAAAATGCATGGAGAAGTCATTTCGAATGACTGGTCCTCAGTGTTGTGAGAACGATGACTGGTTAAAATTTTTGGTGGTTTCTTGTTCAGTCCATAGGCCTACATCATGTGGCAAACCGGTGAGCATGTGGCTCTATTAGTATAGGAGATACCTGAAAACATATCACACTTTTCATCATAGTGCTTTTACCAATGCATAAAATGCATGGAGAAGTCATTTCGATTGACTGGTCCTCAGTGTTGTGAGAACGATGACTGGTTAAAATTTTTGGTGGTTTCTTGTTCAGTCCATAGGCCTACATCATGTGGCAAACCGGTGAGCATGTGGCTCTATTAGTATAGGAGATACCTGAAAACATATCACACTTTTCATCATAGTGCTTTTACCAATGCATTAAATGCATGGAGAAGTCATTTCGAATGACTGGTCCTCAGTGTTGTGAGAACGATGACTGGTTAAAATTTTTGGTGGTTTCTTGTTCAGTCCATAGGCCTACATCATGTGGCAAACCGGTGAGCATGTGGCTCTATTAGTATAGGAGATACCTGAAAACATATCACACTTTTCATCATAGTGCTTTTACCAATGCATAAAATGCATGGAGAAGTCATTTCGAATGACTGGTCCTCAGTGTTGTGAGAACGATGACTGGTTAAAATTTTTGGTGGTTTCTTGTTCAGTCCATATGCCTACATCATGTGGCAAACCGGTGAGCATGTGGCTCTATTAGTATAGGAGATACCTGAAAACATATCACACTTTTCATCATAGTGCTTTTACCAATGCATAAAATGCATGGAGAAGTCATTTCAAATGACTGGTCCTCAGTGTTGTGAGAACGATGACTGGTTAAAATTTTTGGTGGTTTCTTGTTCAGTCCATAGGCCTACATCATGTGGCAAACCGGTGAGCATGTGGCTCTATTAGTATAGGAGATACCTGAAAACATATCACACTTTTCATCATAGTGCTTTTACCAATGCATAAAATGCATGGAGAAGTCATTTCGAATGACTGGTCCTCAGTGTTGTGAGAACGATGACTGGTTAAAATTTTTGGTGGTTTCTTGTTCAGTCCATAGGCCTACATCATGTGGCAAACCGGTGAGAATGTGGCTCTATTAGTATAGGAGATACCTGAAAACATATCACACTTTTCATCATAGTGCTTTTACCAATGCATAAAATGCATGGAGAAGTCATTTCGAATGACTGGTCCTCAGTGTTGTGAGAACGATGACTGGTTAAAATTTTTGGTCGTTTCATGTTCAGTCCATAGGCCTACATCATGTGGCAAACCGGTGAGCATGTGGCTCTATTAGTTTAGGAGATACCTGAAAACATATCACACTTTTCATCATAGTGCTTTTACCAATGCATAAAATGCATGGAGAAGTCATTTCGAATGACTGGTCCTCAGTGTTGTGAGAACGATGACTGGTTAAAATTTTTGGTGGTTTCTTGTTCAGTCCATAGGCCTACATCATGTGGCAAACCGGTGAGCATGTGGCTCTATTAGTATAGGAGATACCTGAAAACATATCACACTTTTCATCATAGTGCTTTTACCAATGCATAAAATGCATGGAGAAGTCATTTCGAATGACTGGTCCTCAGTGTTGTGAGAACGATGACTGGTTAAAATTTTTGGTGGTTTCTTGTTCAGTCCATAGGCCTACATCATGTGGCAAACCGGTGAGAATGTGGCTCTATTAGTATAGGAGATACCTGAAAACATATCACACTTTTCATCATAGTGCTTTTACCAATGCATAAAATGCATGGAGAAGTCATTTCGAATGACTGGTCCTCAGTGTTGTGAGAACGATGACTGGTTAAAATTTTTGGTCGTTTCATGTTCAGTCCATAGGCCTACATCATGTGGCAAACCGGTGAGCATGTGGCTCTATTAGTTTAGGAGATACCTGAAAACATATCACACTTTTCATCATAGTGCTTTTACCAATGCATAAAATGCATGGAGAAGTCATTTCGAATGACTGGTCCTCAGTGTTGTGAGAACGATGACTGGTTAAAATTTTTGGTGGTTTCTTGTTCAGTCCATAGGCCTACATCATGTGGCAAACCGGTGAGCATGTGGCTCTATTAGTATAGGAGATACCTGAAAACATATCACACTTTTCATCATAGTGCTTTTACCAATGCATAAAATGCATGGAGAAGTCATTTCGAATGACTGGTCCTCAGTGTTGTGAGAACGATGACTGGTTAAAATTTTTGGTGGTTTCTTGTTCAGTCCATAGGCCTACATCATGTGGCAAACCAGTGAGCATGTGGCTCTATTAGTATAGGAGATACCTGAAAATATATCACACTTTTCATCATAGTGCTTTTACCAATGCATAAAATGCATGGAGAAGTCATTTCGAATGACTGGTCCTCAGTGTTGTGAGAACGATGACTGGTTAAAATTTTTGGTGGTTTCTTGTTCAGTCCATAGGCCTACATCATGTGGCAAACCGGTGAGCATGTGGCTCTATTAGTATAGGAGATACCTGAAAACATATCACACTTTTCATCATAGTGCTTTTACCAATGCATAAAATGCATGGAGAAGTCATTTCGAATGACTGGTCCTCAGTGTTGTGAGAACGATGACTGGTTAAAATTTTTGGTGGTTTCTTGTTCAGTCCATAGGCCTACATCATGTGGCAAACCGGTGAGCATGTGGTTCTATTAGTATAGGAGATACCTGAAAACATATCACACTTTTCATCATAGTGCTTTTACCAATGCATAAAATGCATGGAGAAGTCATTTCGAATGACTGGTCCTCAGTGTTGTGAGAACGATGACTGGTTAAAATTTTTGGTGGTTTCTTGTTCAGTCCATAGGCCTACATCATGTGGCAAACCGGTGAGCATGTGGCTCTATTAGTATAGCAGATACCTGAAAACATATCACACTTTTCATCATAGTGCTTTTACCAATGCATAAAATGCATGGAGAAGTCATTTCGAATGACTGGTCCTCAGTAACATAGTAACATAGTAACATAGTTAGTAAGGCCGAAAAAAGACATTTGTCCATCCAGTTCAGCCTATATTCCATCATAATAAATAAATACCCAGATCTACGTCCTTCTACAGAACCTAATAATTGTATGATACAATATTGTTCTGCTCCAGGAAGACATCCAGGCCTCTCTTGAACCCCTCGACTGAGTTCGCCATCACCACCTCCTCAGGCAAGCAATTCCAGATTCTCACTGCCCTAACAGTAAAGAATCCTCTTCTATGTTGGTGGAAAAACCTTCTCTCCTCCAGACGCAAAGAATGCCCCCTTGTGCCCGTCACCTTCCTTGGTCATTTCGAATGACTGGTCCTCAGTGTTGTGAGAACGATGACTGGTTAAAATTTTTGGTGGTTTCTTGTTCAGTCCATAGGCCTACATCATGTGGCAAACCGGTGAGCATGTGGCTCTATTAGTATAGGAGATACCTGAAAATATATCACACTTTTCATCATAGTGCTTTTACCAATGCATAAAATGCATGGAGAAGTCATTTCGAATGACTGGTCCTCAGTGTTGTGAGAACGATGACTGGTTAAAATTTTTGGTGGTTTCTTTGTTCAGTCCATAGGCCTACATCATGTGGCAAACCGGTGAGCATGTGGCTCTATTAGTATAGGAGATACCTGAAAACATATCACACTTTTCATCATAGTGCTTTTACCAATGCATAAAATGCATGGAGAAGTCATTTCGAATGACTGGTCCTCAGTGTTGTGAGAACGATGACTGGTTAAAATTTTTGGTGGTTTCTTGTTCAGTCCATAGGCCTACATCATGTGGCAAACCGGTGAGCATGTGGCTCTATTAGTATAGGAGATACCTGAAAACATATCACACTTTTCATCATAGTGCTTTTACCAATGCATAAAATGCATGGAGAAGTCATTTCGAATGACTGGTCCTCAGTGTTGTGAGAACGATGACTGGTTAAAATTTTTGGTGGTTTCTTGTTCAGTCCATAGGCCTACATCATGTGGCAAACCGGTGAGCATGTGGCTCTATTAGTATAGGAGATACCTGAAAACATATCACACTTTTCATCATAGTGCTTTTACCAATGCATAAAATGCATGGAGAAATCATTTCGAATGACTGGTCCTCAGTGTTGTGAGAACGATGACTGGTTAAAATTTTTGGTGGTTTCTTGTTCAGTCCATAGGCCTACATCATGTGGCAAACCGGTGAGCATGTGGCTCTATTAGTATAGGAGATACCTGAAAACATATCACACTTTTCATCATAGTGCTTTTACCAATGCATAAAATGCATGGAGAAGTCATTTCGAATGACTGGTCCTCAGTGTTGTGAGTACGATGACTGGTTAAAATTTTTGGTGGTTTCTTGTTCAGTCCATAGGCCTACATCATGTGGCAAACCGGTGAGCATGTGGCTCCATTAGTATAGGAGATACCTGAAAACATATCACACTTTTCATCATAGTGCTTTTACCAATGCATAAAATGCATGGAGAAGTCATTTCGAATGACTGGTCCTCAGTGTTGTGAGAACGATGACTGGTTAAAATTTTTGGTGGTTTCTTGTTCAGTCCATAGGCCTACATCATGTGGCAAACCGGTGAGCATGTGGCTCTATTAGTATAGGAGATGCCTGAAAACATATCACACTTTTCATCATAGTGCTTTTTCCAATGCATAAAATGCATGGAGAAGTAATTTCGAATGACTAGTCCTCAGTGTTGTGAGAACGATGACTGGTTAAAATTTTTGGTGGTTTCTTGTTCAGTCCATAGGCCTACATCATGTGGCAAACCGGTGAGCATGTGGCTCTATTAGTATAGGAGATACCTGAAAGCATATCACACTTTTCATCATAGTGCTTTTACCAATGCATAAAATGCATGGAGAAGTCATTTCGAATGACTGGTCCTCAGTGTTGTGAGAACGATGACTGGTTAAAATTTTTGGTGGTTTCTTGTTCAGTCCATAGGCCTACATCATGTGGCAAACCGGTGAGCATGTGGCTCTATTAGTATAGGAGATACCTGAAAACATATCACACTTTTCATCATAGTGCTTTTACCAATGCATAAAATGCATGGAGAAGTCATTTCGAATGACTGGTCCTCAGTAACATAGTAACATAGTAACATAGTTAGTAAGGCCGAAAAAAGACATTTGTCCATCCAGTTCAGCCTATATTCCATCATAATAAATAAATACCCAGATCTACGTCCTTCTACAGAACCTAATAATTGTATGATACAATATTGTTCTGCTCAAGGAAGACATCCAGGCCTCTCTTGAACCCCTCGACTGAGTTCGCCATCACCACCTCCTCAGGCAAGCAATTCCAGATTCTCACTGCCCTAACAGTAAAGAATCCTCTTCTATGTTGGTGGAAAAACCTTCTCTCCTCCAGACGCAAAGAATGCCCCCTTGTGCCCGTCACCTTCCTTGGTCATTTCGAATGACTGGTCCTCAGTGTTGTGAGAACGATGACTGGTTAAAATTTTTGGTGGTTTCTTGTTCAGTCCATAGGCCTACATCATGTGGCAAACCGGTGAGCATGTGGCTCTATTAGTATAGGAGATACCTGAAAACATATCACACTTTTCATCATAGTGCTTTTACCAATGCATAAAATGCATGGAGAAGTCATTTCGAATGACTGGTCCTCAGTGTTGTGAGAACGATGACTGGTTAAAATTTTTGGTGGTTTCTTGTTCAGTCCATAGGCCTACATCATGTGGCAAACCGGTGAGCATGTGGCTCTATTAGTATAGGAGATACCTGAAAACATATCACACTTTTCATCATAGTGCTTTTACCAATGCATAAAATGCATGGAGAAGTCATTTCGAATGACTGGTCCTCAGTGTTGTGAGAACGATGACTGGTTAAAATTTTTGGTGGTTTCTTGTTCAGTCCATAGGCCTACATCATGTGGCAAACCGGTGAGCATGTGGCTCTATTAGTATAGGAGATACCTGAAAACATATCACACTTTTCATCATAGTGCTTTTACCAATGCATAAAATGCATGGAGAAGTCATTTCGAATGACTGGTCCTCAGTGTTGTGAGAACGATGACTGGTTAAAATTTTTGGTGGTTTCTTGTTCAGTCCATAGGCCTACATCATGTGGCAAACCGGTGAGCATGTGGCTCTATTAGTATAGGAGATACCTGAAAACATCACACTTTTCATCATAGTGCTTTTACCAATGCATAAAATGCATGGAGAAGTCATTTCGAATGACTGGTCCTCAGTGTTGTGAGAACGATGACTGGTTAAAATTTTTGGTGGTTTCTTGTTCAGTCCATAGGCCTACATCATGTGGCAAACCGGTGAGCATGTGGCTCTATTAGTATAGGAGATACCTGAAAACATCACACTTTTCATCATAGTGCTTTTACCAATGCATAAAATGCATGGAGAAGTCATTTCGAATGACTGGTCCTCAGTGTTGTGAGTACGATGACTGGTTAAAATTTTTGGTGGTTTCTTGTTCAGTCCATAGGCCTACATCATGTGGCAAACCGGTGAGCATGTGGCTCTATTAGTATAGGAGATACCTGAAAACATATCACACTTTTCATCATAGTGCTTTTACCAATGCATAAAATGCATGGAGAAGTCATTTCGAATGACTGGTCCTCAGTGTTGTGAGAACGATGACTGGTTAAAATTTTTGGTGGTTTCTTGTTCAGTCCATAGGCCTACATCATGTGGCAAACCGGTGAGCATGTGGCTCTATTAGTATAGGAGATACCTGAAAACATATCACACTTTTCATCATAGTGCTTTTACCAATGCATAAAATGCATGGAGAAGTCATTTCGAATGACTGGTCCTCAGTGTTGTGAGAACGATGACTGGTTAAAATTTTTGGTGGTTTCTTGTTCAGTCCATAGGCCTACATCATGTGGCAAACCGGTGAGCATGTGGCTCTATTAGTATAGGAGATACCTGAAAACATATCACACTTTTCATCATAGTGCTTTTACCAATGCATAAAATGCATGGAGAAGTCATTTCGAATGACTGGTCCTCAGTGTTGTGAGAACGATGACTGGTTAAAATTTTTGGTGGTTTCTTGTTCAGTCCATAGGCCTACATCATGTGGCAAACCGGTGAGCATGTGGCTCTATTAGTATAGGAGATACCTGAAAACATATCACACTTTTCATCATAGTGCTTTTCCAATGCATAAAATGCATAGAGAAGTCATTTCGAATGACTGGTCCTCAGTGTTGTGAGAACGATGACTGGTTAAAATTTTTGGTGGTTTCTTGTTCAGTCCATAGGCCTACATCATGTGGCAAACCAGTGAGCATGTGGCTCTATTAGTATAGGAGATACCTGAAAACATATCACACTTTTCATCATAGTGCTTTTAACAATGCATAAAATGCATGGAGAAGTCATTTCGAATGACTGGTCCTCAGTGTTGTGAGAACGATGACTGGTTAAAATTTTTGGTGGTTTCTTGTTCAGTCCATAGGCCTACATCATGTGGCAAACCGGTGAGCATGTGGCTCTATTAGTATAGGAGATACCTGAAAACATATCACACTTTTCATCATAGTGCTTTTACCAATGCATAAAATGCATGGAGAAGTCATTTCGAATGACTGGTCCTCATGTTGTGAGAACGATGACTGGTTAAAATTTTTGGTGGTTTCTTGTTCAGTCCATAGGCCTACATCATGTGGCAAACCGGTGAGCATGTGGCTCTATTAGTATAGGAGATACCTGAAAACATATCACACTTTTCATCATAGTGCTTTTACCAATGCATAAAATGCATGGAGAAGTAATTTCGAATGACTGGTCCTCAGTGTTGTGAGAACGATGACTGGTTAAAATTTTTGGTGGTTTCTTGTTCAGTCCATAGGCCTACATCATGTGGCAAACCGGTGAGCATGTGGCTCTATTAGTATAGGAGATACCTGAAAACATATCACACTTTTCATCATAGTGCTTTTACCAATGCATAAAATGCATGGAGAAGTCATTTCGAATGACTGGTCCTCAGTGTTGTGAGAACGATGACTGGTTAAAATTTTTGGTGGTTTCTTGTTCAGTCCATGGGCCTACATCATGTGGCAAACCGGTGAGCATGTGGCTCTATTAGTATAGGAGATACCTGAAAACATATCACACTTTTCATCATAGTGCTTTTACCAATGCATAAAATGCATGGAGAAGTCATTTCGAATGACTGGTCCTCAGTGTTGTGAGAACGATGACTGGTTAAAATTTTTGGTGGTTTCTTGTTCAGTCCATAGGCCTACATCATGTGGCAAACCGGTGAGCATGTGGCTCTATTAGTATAGGAGATACCTGAAAACATATCACACTTTTCATCATAGTGCTTTTACCAATGCATAAAATGCATGGAGAAGTCATTTCGAATGACTGGTCCTCAGTGTTGTGAGAACGATGACTGGTTAAAATTTTTGGTGGTTTCTTGTTCAGTCCATAGGCCTACATCATGTGGCAAACCGGTGAGCATGTGGCTCTATTAGTATAGGAGATACCTGAAAACATATCACACTTTTCATCATAGTGCTTTTACCAATGCATAAAATGCATGGAGAAGTCATTTCGAATGACTGGTCCTCAGTGTTGTGAGAACGATGACTGGTTAAAATTTTTGGTGGTTTCTTGTTCAGTCCATAGGCCTACATCATGTGGCAAACCGGTGAGCATGTGGCTCTATTAGTATAGGAGATACCTGAAAACATATCACACTTTTCATCATAGTGCTTTTACCAATGCATAAAATGCATGGAGAAGTCATTTCGAATGACTGGTCCTCAGTGTTGTGAGAACGATGACTGGTTAAAATTTTTGGTGGTTTCTTGTTCAGTCCATAGGCCTACATCATGTGGCAAACCGGTGAGCATGTGGCTCTATTAGTATAGGAGATACCTGAAAACATATCACACTTTTCATCATAGTGCTTTTACCAATGCATAAAATGCATGGAGAAGTCATTTCGAATGACTGGTCCTCAGTGTTGTGAGAACGATGACTGGTTAAAATTTTTGGTGGTTTCTTGTTCAGTCCATAGGCCTACATCATGTGGCAAACCGGTGAGCATGTGGCTCTATTAGTATAGGAGATACCTGAAAACATATCACACTTTTCATCATAGTGCTTTTACCAATGCATAAAATGCATGGAGAAGTCATTTCGAATGACTGGTCCTCAGTGTTGTGAGAACGATGACTGGTTAAAATTTTTGGTGGTTTCTTGTTCAGTCCATAGGCCTACATCATGTGGCAAACCGGTGAGCATGTGGCTCTATTAGTATAGGAGATACCTGAAAACATATCACACTTTTCATCATAGTGCTTTTACCAATGCATAAAATGCATGGAGAAGTCATTTCGAATGACTGGTCCTCAGTGTTGTGAGAACGATGAGTGGTTAAAATTTTTGGTGGTTTCTTGTTCAGTCCATATGCCTACATCATGTGGCAAACCGGTGAGCATGTGGCTCTATTAGTATAGGAGATACCTGAAAACATATCACACTTTTCATCATAGTGCTTTTACCAATGCATAAAATGCATGGAGAAGTCATTTCGAATGACTGGTCCTCAGTGTTGTGAGAACGATGACTGGTTAAAATTTTTGGTGGTTTCTTGTTCAGTCCATAGGCCTACATCATGTGGCAAACCGGTGAGCATGTGGCTCTATTAGTATAGGAGATACCTGAAAACATATCACACTTTTCATCATAGTGCTTTTACCAATGCATAAAATGCATGGAGAAGTCATTTCGAATGACTGGTCCTCAGTGTTGTGAGAACGATGACTGGTTAAAATTTTTGGTGGTTTCTTGTTCAGTCCATAGGCCTACATCATGTGGCAAACCGGTGAGCATGTGGCTCTATTAGTATAGGAGATACCTGAAAACATATCACACTTTTCATCATAGTGCTTTTACCAATGCATAAAATGCATGGAGAAGTCATTTCGATTGACTGGTCCTCAGTGTTGTGAGAACGATGACTGGTTAAAATTTTTGGTGGTTTCTTGTTCAGTCCATAGGCCTACATCATGTGGCAAACCGGTGAGCATGTGGCTCTATTAGTATAGGAGATACCTGAAAACATATCACACTTTTCATCATAGTGCTTTTACCAATGCATTAAATGCATGGAGAAGTCATTTCGAATGACTGGTCCTCAGTGTTGTGAGAACGATGACTGGTTAAAATTTTTGGTGGTTTCTTGTTCAGTCCATAGGCCTACATCATGTGGCAAACCGGTGAGCATGTGGCTCTATTAGTATAGGAGATACCTGAAAACATATCACACTTTTCATCATAGTGCTTTTACCAATGCATAAAATGCATGGAGAAGTCATTTCGAATGACTGGTCCTCAGTGTTGTGAGAACGATGACTGGTTAAAATTTTTGGTGGTTTCTTGTTCAGTCCATATGCCTACATCATGTGGCAAACCGGTGAGCATGTGGCTCTATTAGTATAGGAGATACCTGAAAACATATCACACTTTTCATCATAGTGCTTTTACCAATGCATAAAATGCATGGAGAAGTCATTTCAAATGACTGGTCCTCAGTGTTGTGAGAACGATGACTGGTTAAAATTTTTGGTGGTTTCTTGTTCAGTCCATAGGCCTACATCATGTGGCAAACCGGTGAGCATGTGGCTCTATTAGTATAGGAGATACCTGAAAACATATCACACTTTTCATCATAGTGCTTTTACCAATGCATAAAATGCATGGAGAAGTCATTTCGAATGACTGGTCCTCAGTGTTGTGAGAACGATGACTGGTTAAAATTTTTGGTGGTTTCTTGTTCAGTCCATAGGCCTACATCATGTGGCAAACCGGTGAGAATGTGGCTCTATTAGTATAGGAGATACCTGAAAACATATCACACTTTTCATCATAGTGCTTTTACCAATGCATAAAATGCATGGAGAAGTCATTTCGAATGACTGGTCCTCAGTGTTGTGAGAACGATGACTGGTTAAAATTTTTGGTCGTTTCATGTTCAGTCCATAGGCCTACATCATGTGGCAAACCGGTGAGCATGTGGCTCTATTAGTTTAGGAGATACCTGAAAACATATCACACTTTTCATCATAGTGCTTTTACCAATGCATAAAATGCATGGAGAAGTCATTTCGAATGACTGGTCCTCAGTGTTGTGAGAACGATGACTGGTTAAAATTTTTGGTGGTTTCTTGTTCAGTCCATAGGCCTACATCATGTGGCAAACCGGTGAGCATGTGGCTCTATTAGTATAGGAGATACCTGAAAACATATCACACTTTTCATCATAGTGCTTTTACCAATGCATAAAATGCATGGAGAAGTCATTTCGAATGACTGGTCCTCAGTGTTGTGAGAACGATGACTGGTTAAAATTTTTGGTGGTTTCTTGTTCAGTCCATAGGCCTACATCATGTGGCAAACCGGTGAGAATGTGGCTCTATTAGTATAGGAGATACCTGAAAACATATCACACTTTTCATCATAGTGCTTTTACCAATGCATAAAATGCATGGAGAAGTCATTTCGAATGACTGGTCCTCAGTGTTGTGAGAACGATGACTGGTTAAAATTTTTGGTCGTTTCATGTTCAGTCCATAGGCCTACATCATGTGGCAAACCGGTGAGCATGTGGCTCTATTAGTTTAGGAGATACCTGAAAACATATCACACTTTTCATCATAGTGCTTTTACCAATGCATAAAATGCATGGAGAAGTCATTTCGAATGACTGGTCCTCAGTGTTGTGAGAACGATGACTGGTTAAAATTTTTGGTGGTTTCTTGTTCAGTCCATAGGCCTACATCATGTGGCAAACCGGTGAGCATGTGGCTCTATTAGTATAGGAGATACCTGAAAACATATCACACTTTTCATCATAGTGCTTTTACCAATGCATAAAATGCATGGAGAAGTCATTTCGAATGACTGGTCCTCAGTGTTGTGAGAACGATGACTGGTTAAAATTTTTGGTGGTTTCTTGTTCAGTCCATAGGCCTACATCATGTGGCAAACCAGTGAGCATGTGGCTCTATTAGTATAGGAGATACCTGAAAATATATCACACTTTTCATCATAGTGCTTTTACCAATGCATAAAATGCATGGAGAAGTCATTTCGAATGACTGGTCCTCAGTGTTGTGAGAACGATGACTGGTTAAAATTTTTGGTGGTTTCTTGTTCAGTCCATAGGCCTACATCATGTGGCAAACCGGTGAGCATGTGGCTCTATTAGTATAGGAGATACCTGAAAACATATCACACTTTTCATCATAGTGCTTTTACCAATGCATAAAATGCATGGAGAAGTCATTTCGAATGACTGGTCCTCAGTGTTGTGAGAACGATGACTGGTTAAAATTTTTGGTGGTTTCTTGTTCAGTCCATAGGCCTACATCATGTGGCAAACCGGTGAGCATGTGGTTCTATTAGTATAGGAGATACCTGAAAACATATCACACTTTTCATCATAGTGCTTTTACCAATGCATAAAATGCATGGAGAAGTCATTTCGAATGACTGGTCCTCAGTGTTGTGAGAACGATGACTGGTTAAAATTTTTGGTGGTTTCTTGTTCAGTCCATAGGCCTACATCATGTGGCAAACCGGTGAGCATGTGGCTCTATTAGTATAGCAGATACCTGAAAACATATCACACTTTTCATCATAGTGCTTTTACCAATGCATAAAATGCATGGAGAAGTCATTTCGAATGACTGGTCCTCAGTAACATAGTAACATAGTAACATAGTTAGTAAGGCCGAAAAAAGACATTTGTCCATCCAGTTCAGCCTATATTCCATCATAATAAATAAATACCCAGATCTACGTCCTTCTACAGAACCTAATAATTGTATGATACAATATTGTTCTGCTCCAGGAAGACATCCAGGCCTCTCTTGAACCCCTCGACTGAGTTCGCCATCACCACCTCCTCAGGCAAGCAATTCCAGATTCTCACTGCCCTAACAGTAAAGAATCCTCTTCTATGTTGGTGGAAAAACCTTCTCTCCTCCAGACGCAAAGAATGCCCCCTTGTGCCCGTCACCTTCCTTGGTCATTTCGAATGACTGGTCCTCAGTGTTGTGAGAACGATGACTGGTTAAAATTTTTGGTGGTTTCTTGTTCAGTCCATAGGCCTACATCATGTGGCAAACCGGTGAGCATGTGGCTCTATTAGTATAGGAGATACCTGAAAATATATCACACTTTTCATCATAGTGCTTTTACCAATGCATAAAATGCATGGAGAAGTCATTTCGAATGACTGGTCCTCAGTGTTGTGAGAACGATGACTGGTTAAAATTTTTGGTGGTTTCTTTGTTCAGTCCATAGGCCTACATCATGTGGCAAACCGGTGAGCATGTGGCTCTATTAGTATAGGAGACACCTGAAAACATATCACACTTTTCATCATAGTGCTTTTACCAATGCATAAAATGCATGGAGAAGTCATTTCGAATGACTGGTCCTCAGTGTTGTGAGAACGATGACTGGTTAAAATTTTTGGTGGTTTCTTGTTCAGTCCATAGGCCTACATCATGTGGCAAACCGGTGAGCATGTGGCTCTATTAGTATAGGAGATACCTGAAAACATATCACACTTTTCATCATAGTGCTTTTACCAATGCATAAAATGCATGGAGAAGTCATTTCGAATGACTGGTCCTCAGTGTTGTGAGAACGATGACTGGTTAAAATTTTTGGTGGTTTCTTGTTCAGTCCATAGGCCTACATCATGTGGCAAACCGGTGAGCATGTGGCTCTATTAGTATAGGAGATACCTGAAAACATATCACACTTTTCATCATAGTGCTTTTACCAATGCATAAAATGCATGGAGAAATCATTTCGAATGACTGGTCCTCAGTGTTGTGAGAACGATGACTGGTTAAAATTTTTGGTGGTTTCTTGTTCAGTCCATAGGCCTACATCATGTGGCAAACCGGTGAGCATGTGGCTCTATTAGTATAGGAGATACCTGAAAACATATCACACTTTTCATCATAGTGCTTTTACCAATGCATAAAATGCATGGAGAAGTCATTTCGAATGACTGGTCCTCAGTGTTGTGAGTACGATGACTGGTTAAAATTTTTGGTGGTTTCTTGTTCAGTCCATAGGCCTACATCATGTGGCAAACCGGTGAGCATGTGGCTCCATTAGTATAGGAGATACCTGAAAACATATCACACTTTTCATCATAGTGCTTTTACCAATGCATAAAATGCATGGAGAAGTCATTTCGAATGACTGGTCCTCAGTGTTGTGAGAACGATGACTGGTTAAAATTTTTGGTGGTTTCTTGTTCAGTCCATAGGCCTACATCATGTGGCAAACCGGTGAGCATGTGGCTCTATTAGTATAGGAGATGCCTGAAAACATATCACACTTTTCATCATAGTGCTTTTTCCAATGCATAAAATGCATGGAGAAGTAATTTCGAATGACTAGTCCTCAGTGTTGTGAGAACGATGACTGGTTAAAATTTTTGGTGGTTTCTTGTTCAGTCCATAGGCCTACATCATGTGGCAAACCGGTGAGCATGTGGCTCTATTAGTATAGGAGATACCTGAAAGCATATCACACTTTTCATCATAGTGCTTTTACCAATGCATAAAATGCATGGAGAAGTCATTTCGAATGACTGGTCCTCAGTGTTGTGAGAACGATGACTGGTTAAAATTTTTGGTGGTTTCTTGTTCAGTCCATAGGCCTACATCATGTGGCAAACCGGTGAGCATGTGGCTCTATTAGTATAGGAGATACCTGAAAACATATCACACTTTTCATCATAGTGCTTTTACCAATGCATAAAATGCATGGAGAAGTCATTTCGAATGACTGGTCCTCAGTAACATAGTAACATAGTAACATAGTTAGTAAGGCCGAAAAAAGACATTTGTCCATCCAGTTCAGCCTATATTCCATCATAATAAATAAATACCCAGATCTACGTCCTTCTACAGAACCTAATAATTGTATGATACAATATTGTTCTGCTCAAGGAAGACATCCAGGCCTCTCTTGAACCCCTCGACTGAGTTCGCCATCACCACCTCCTCAGGCAAGCAATTCCAGATTCTCACTGCCCTAACAGTAAAGAATCCTCTTCTATGTTGGTGGAAAAACCTTCTCTCCTCCAGACGCAAAGAATGCCCCCTTGTGCCCGTCACCTTCCTTGGTCATTTCGAATGACTGGTCCTCAGTGTTGTGAGAACGATGACTGGTTAAAATTTTTGGTGGTTTCTTGTTCAGTCCATAGGCCTACATCATGTGGCAAACCGGTGAGCATGTGGCTCTATTAGTATAGGAGATACCTGAAAACATATCACACTTTTCATCATAGTGCTTTTACCAATGCATAAAATGCATGGAGAAGTCATTTCGAATGACTGGTCCTCAGTGTTGTGAGAACGATGACTGGTTAAAATTTTTGGTGGTTTCTTGTTCAGTCCATAGGCCTACATCATGTGGCAAACCGGTGAGCATGTGGTTCTATTAGTATAGGAGATACCTGAAAACATATCACACTTTTCATCATAGTGCTTTTACCAATGCATAAAATGCATGGAGAAGTCATTTCGAATGACTGGTCCTCAGTGTTGTGAGAACGATGACTGGTTAAAATTTTTGGTGGTTTCTTGTTCAGTCCATAGGCCTACATCATGTGGCAAACCGGTGAGCATGTGGCTCTATTAGTATAGGAGATACCTGAAAACATATCACACTTTTCATCATAGTGCTTTTACCAATGCATAAAATGCATGGAGAAGTCATTTCGAATGACTGGTCCTCAGTGTTGTGAGAACGATGACTGGTTAAAATTTTTGGTGGTTTCTTGTTCAGTCCATGGGCCTACATCATGTGGCAAACCGGTGAGCATGTGGCTCTATTAGTATAGGAGATACCTGAAAACATATCACACTTTTCATCATAGTGCTTTTACCAATGCATAAAATGCATGGAGAAGTCATTTCGAATGACTGGTCCTCAGTGTTGTGAGAACGATGACTGGTTAAAATTTTTGGTGGTTTCTTGTTCAGTCCATAGGCCTACATCATGTGGCAAACCGGTGAGCATGTGGCTCTATTAGTACAGGAGATACCTGAAAACATATCACACTTTTCATCATAGTGCTTTTACCAATGCATAAAATGCATGGAGAAGTCATTTCGAATGACTGGTCCTCAGTGTTGTGAGAACGATGACTGGTTAAAATTTTTGGTGGTTTCTTGTTCAGTCCATAGGCCTACATCATGTGGCAAACCGGTGAGCATGTGGCTCTATTAGTATAGGAGATACCTGAAAACATATCACACTTTTCATCATAGTGCTTTTACCAATGCATAAAATGCATGGAGAAGTCATTTCGAATGACTGGTCCTCAGTGTTGTGAGAACGATGACTGGTTAAAATTTTTGGTGGTTTCTTGTTCAGTCCATAGGCCTACATCATGTGGCAAACCGGTGAGCATGTGGCTCTATTAGTATAGGAGATACATGAAAACATATCACACTTTTCATCATAGTGCTTTTACCAATGCATAAAATGCATGGAGAAGTCATTTCGAATGACTGGTCCTCAGTGTTGTGAGAACGATGACTGGTTAAAATTTTTGGTGGTTTCTTGTTCAGTCCATAGGCCTACATCATGTGGCAAACCGGTGAGCATGTGGCTCTATTAGTATAGGAGATACCTGAAAACATCACACTTTTCATCATAGTGCTTTTACCAATGCATAAAATGCATGGAGAAGTCATTTCGAATGACTGGTCCTCAGTGTTGTGAGAACGATGACTGGTTAAAATTTTTGGTGGTTTCTTGTTCAGTCCATAGGCCTACATCAGGTGGCAAACCGGTGAGCATGTGGCTCTATTAGTATAGGAGATACCTGAAAACATCACACTTTTCATCATAGTGCTTTTACCAATGCATAAAATGCATGGAGAAGTCATTTCGAATGACTGGTCCTCAGTGTTGTGAGTACGATGACTGGTTAAAATTTTTGGTGGTTTCTTGTTCAGTCCATAGGCCTACATCATGTGGCAAACCGGTGAGCATGTGGCTCTATTAGTATAGGAGATACCTGAAAACATATCACACTTTTCATCATAGTGCTTTTACCAATGCATAAAATGCATGGAGAAGTCATTTCGAATGACTGGTCCTCAGTGTTGTGAGAACGATGACTGGTTAAAATTTTTGGTGGTTTCTTGTTCAGTCCATAGGCCTACATCAGGTGGCAAACCGGTGAGCATGTGGCTCTATTAGTATAGGAGATACCTGAAAACATCACACTTTTCATCATAGTGCTTTTACCAATGCATAAAATGCATGGAGAAGTCATTTCGAATGACTGGT
Organism: Ranitomeya imitator; assembly: GCF_032444005.1. Taxonomy (NCBI): domain Eukaryota; kingdom Metazoa; phylum Chordata; class Amphibia; order Anura; family Dendrobatidae; genus Ranitomeya; species Ranitomeya imitator. The sequence continues at coordinate 136,429 of NW_027193730.1, read as the reverse complement.
CCTCAGTGTTGTGAGAACGATGACTGGTTAAAATTTTTGGTGGTTTCTTGTTCAGTCCATAGGCCTACATCATGTGGCAAACCGGTGAGCATGTGGCTCTATTAGTATAGGAGATACCTGAAAACATCACACTTTTCATCATAGTGCTTTTACCAATGCATAAAATGCATGGAGAAGTCATTTCGAATGACTGGTCCTCAGTGTTGTGAGTACGATGACTGGTTAAAATTTTTGGTGGTTTCTTGTTCAGTCCATAGGCCTACATCATGTGGCAAACCGGTGAGCATGTGGCTCTATTAGTATAGGAGATACCTGAAAACATATCACACTTTTTATCATAGTGCTTTTACCAATGCATAAAATGCATGGAGAAGTCATTTCGAATGACTGGTCCTCAGTGTTGTGAGAACGATGACTGGTTAAAATTTTTGGTGGTTTCTTGTTCAGTCCATAGGCCTACATCATGTGGCAAACCGGTGAGCATGTGGCTCTATTAGTATAGGAGATACCTGAAAACATATCACACTTTTCATCATAGTGCTTTTACCAATGCATAAAATGCATGGAGAAGTCATTTTGAATGACTGGTCCTCAGTGTTGTGAGAACGATGACTGGTTAAAATTTTTGGTGGTTTCTTGTTCAGTCCATAGGCCTACATCATGTGGCAAACCGGTGAGCATGTGGCTCTATTAGTATAGGAGATACCTGAAAACATATCACACTTTTCATCATAGTGCTTTTACCAATGCATAAAATGCATGGAGAAGTCATTTCGAATGACTGGTCCTCAGTGTTGTGAGAACGATGACTGGTTAAAATTTTTGGTGGTTTCTTGTTCAGTCCATAGGCCTACATCATGTGGCAAACTGGTGAGCATGTGGCTCTATTAGTATAGGAGATACCTGAAAACATATCACACTTTTCATCATAGTGCTTTTACCAATGCATAAAATGCATGGAGAAGTCATTTCGAATGACTGGTCCTCAGTGTTGTGAGAACGATGACTGGTTAAAATTTTTGGTGGTTTCTTGTTCAGTCCATATGCCTACATCATGTAGCAAACCGGTGAGCATGTGGCTCTATTAGTATAGGAGATACCTGAAAACATATCACACCGATAGGATACCAAAGCTCTTCAGCTCCAAGGACGTCCACCCATTTCTTCTGATACATGTTGGCACCAATGACACGGCAAGGAAGGACCTACCGACAATCTGCAAGGACTTTGAAGAGTTGGGGAAGAAAGTAAAGGAACTGGATGCACAGGTAGTTTTTTCTTCTATCCTTCCAGTAGACGGGCATGGCACCAGGAGATGGAACAGGATCCTTGATGCAAACAACTGGCTAAGACGATGGTGCAGACAACAAGGATTTGGATTCCTGGACCACGGTGTGAATTACTGGTATGATGGACTCCTCGCCAGAGACGGACTACACCTCAACAAACCTGGGAAACACACATTCACCAGAAGACTCGCTACACTCATCAGGAGGGCGTTAAACTAGAAGAAGAGGGGACGGGAAGAAAAACATTAGACTCGAACAAAGACGACCCAGGAAAACATACTCAGAAGGGAGGTAAGAACATTTCTAAAACAATCCACAGTGAGGAGATTGGAACAAAACAAAATCCTCTAAACTGCATGCTCGCAAACGCCAGAAGCCTGACAAACAAGATGGAAGAACTAGAAGCAGAAATATCTACAGGTAACTTTGACATAGTGGGAATAACCGAGACATGGTTAGATGAAAGCTATGACTGGGCAGTTAACTTACAGGGTTACAGTCTGTTTAGAAAGGATCGTAAAAATCGGAGAGGAGGAGGGGTTTGTCTCTATGTAAAGTCTTGTCTAAAGTCCACTTTAAGGGAGGATATTAGCGAAGGGAATGAGGATGTCGAGTCCATATGGGTTGAAATTCATGGAGGGAAAAATGGTAACAAAATTCTCATTGGGGTCTGTTACAAACCCCCAAATATAACAGAAACCATGGAAAGTCTACTTCTAAAGCAGATAGATGAAGCTGCAACCCATAATGAGGTCCTGGTTATGGGGGACTTTAACTACCCGGATATTAACTGGGAAACAGAAACCTGTGAAACCCATAAAGGCAACAGGTTTCTGCTAATAACCAAGAAAAATTATCTTTCACAATTGGTGCAGAATCCAACCAGAGGAGCAGCACTTTTAGACCTAATACTATCTAATAGACCTGACAGAATAACAAATCTGCAGGTGGTTGGGCATTTAGGAAATAGCGACCACAATATTGTGCAGTTTCACCTGTCTTTCACTAGGGGGACTTGTCAGGGAGTCACAAAAACATTGAACTTTAGGAAGGCAAAGTTTGAACAGCTTAGAGATGCCCTTAATCTGGTAGACTGGGACAATATCCTCAGAAATGAGAATACAGATAATAAATGGGAAATGTTTAAGAACATCCTAAATAGGCAGTGTAAGCGGTTTATACCTTGTGGGAATAAAAGGACTAGAAATAGGAAAAACCCAATGTGGCTAAACAAAGAAGTAAGACAGGCAATTAACAGTAAAAAGAAAGCATTTGCACTACTAAAGCAGGATGGCACCATTGAAGCTCTAAAAAACTATAGGGAGAAAAATACTTTATCTAAAAAACTAATTAAAGCTGCCAAAAAGGAAACAGAGAAGCACATTGCTAAGGAGAGTAAAACTAATCCCAAACTGTTCTTCAACTATATCAATAGTAAAAGAATAAAAACTGAAAATGTAGGCCCCTTAAAAAATAGTGAGGAAAGAATGGTTGTAGATGACGAGGAAAAAGCTAACATATTAAACACCTTCTTCTCCACGGTATTCACGGTGGAAAATGAAATGCTAGGTGAAATCCCAAGAAACAATGAAAACCCTATATTAAGGGTCACCAATCTAACCCAAGAAGAGGTGCGAAACCGGCTAAATAAGATTAAAATAGATAAATCTCCGGGTCCGGATGGCATACACCCACGAGTACTAAGAGAACTAAGTAATGTAATAGATAAACCATTATTTCTTATTTTTAGTGACTCTATAGCGACAGGGTCTGTTCCGCAGGACTGGCGCATAGCAAATGTGGTGCCAATATTCAAAAAGGGCTCTAAAAGTGAACCTGGAAATTATAGGCCAGTAAGTCTAACCTCTATTGTTGGTAAAATATTTGAAGGGTTTCTGAGGGATGTTATTCTGGATTATCTCAATGAGAATAACTGTTTAACTCCATATCAGCATGGATTTATGAGAAATCGCTCCTGTCAAACCAATCTAATCAGTTTTTATGAAGAGGTAAGCTATAGACTGGACCACGGTGAGTCATTGGACGTGGTATATCTCGATTTTTCCAAAGCGTTTGATACCGTGCCGCACAAGAGGTTGGTACACAAAATGAGAATGCTTGGTCTGGGGGAAAATGTGTGTAAATGGGTTAGTAACTGGCTTAGTGATAGAAAGCAGAGGGTGGTTATAAATGGTATAGTCTCTAACTGGGTCGCTGTGACCAGTGGGGTACCGCAGGGGTCAGTATTGGGACCTGTTCTCTTCAACATATTCATTAATGATCTGGTAGAAGGTTTACACAGTAAAATATCGATATTTGCAGATGATGCAAAACTATGTAACGCAGTTAATACAAGAGAAGATAGTATTCTGCTACAGATGGATCTGGATAAGTTGGAAACTTGGGCTGAAAGGTGGCAGATGAGGTTTAACAATGATAAATGTAAGGTTATACACATGGGAAGAGGGAATCAATATCACCATTACACACTGAATGGGAAACCACTGGGTAAATCTGACAGGGAGAAGGACTTGGGGATCCTAGTTAATGATAAACTTACCTGGAGCAGCCAGTGCCAGGCAGCAGCTGCCAAGGCAAACAGGATCATGGGGTGCATTAAAAGAGGTCTGGATACACATGATGAGAGCATTATACTGCCTCTGTACAAATCCCTAGTTAGACCGCACATGGAGTACTGTGTCCAGTTTTGGGCACCGGTGCTCAGGAAGGATATAATGGAACTAGAGAGAGTACAAAGGAGGGCAACAAAATTAATAAAGGGGATGGGAGAACTACAATACCCAGATAGATTAGCGAAATTAGGATTATTTAGTCTAGAAAAAAGACGACTGAGGGGCGATCTAATAACCATGTATAAGTATATAAGGGGACAATACAAATATCTCGCTGAGGATCTGTTTATACCAAGGAAGGTGACGGGCACAAGGGGGCATTCTTTGCGTCTGGAGGAGAGAAGGTTTTTCCACCAACATAGAAGAGGATTCTTTACTGTTAGGGCAGTGAGAATCTGGAATTGCTTGCCTGAGGAGGTGGTGATGGCGAACTCAGTCGAGGGGTTCAAGAGAGGCCTGGATGTCTTCCTGGAGCAGAACAATATTGTATCATACAATTATTAGGTTCTGTAGAAGGACGTAGATCTGGGTATTTATTATGATAGAATATAGGCTGAACTGGATGGACAAATGTCTTTTTTCGGCCTTACTAACTATGTTACTATGTTACTATGTTACTTTTCATCATAGTGCTTTTACCAATGCATAAAATGCATGGAGAAGTCATTTCGAATGACTGGTCCTCAGTGTTGTGAGAACGATGACTGGTTAAAATTTTGGTGGTTTCTTGTTCAGTCCATAGGCCTACATCATGTGGCAAACCGGTGAGCATGTGGCTCTATTAGTATAGGAGATACCTGAAAACATATCACACTTTTCATCATAGTGCTTTTACCAATGCAGAAAATGCATGGAGAAGTCATTTCGAATGACTGGTCCTCAGTGTTGTGAGAACGATGACTGGTTAAAATTTTTGGTGGTTTCTTGTTCAGTCCATAGGCCTACATCATGTGGCAAACCAGTGAGCATGTGGCTCTATTAGTATAGGAGATACCTGAAAACATATCACACTTTTCATCATAGTGCTTTTACCAATGCATAAAATGCATGGAGAAGTCATTTCGAATGACTGGTCCTCAGTGTTGTGAGAACGATGACTGGTTAACATTTTTGGTGGTTTCTTGTTCAGTCCATAGGCCTACATCATGTGGCAAACCGGTGAGCATGTGGCTCTATTAGTATAGGAGATACCTGAAAACATATCACACTTTTCATCATAGTGCTTTTACCAATGCATAAAATGCATGGAGAAGTCAATTCGAATGACTGGTCCTCAGTGTTGTGAGAACGATGACTGGTTAAAATTTTTGGTGGTTTCTTGTTCAGTCCATGGGCCTACATCATGTGGCAAACCGGTGAGCATGTGACTCTATTAGTATAGGAGATACCTGAAAACATATCACACATTTCATCATAGTGCTTTTACCAATGCATAAAATGCATGGAGAAGTCATTTCGAATGACTGGTCCTCAGTGTTGTGAGAACGATGACTGGTTAAAATTTTTGGTGGTTTCTTGTTCAGTCCATGGGCCTACATCATGTGGCAAACCGGTGAGCATGTGGCTCTATTAGTATAGGAGATAACTGAAAACATATCACACTTTTCATCATAGTGCTTTTACCAATGCATAAAATGCATGGAGAAGTCATTTCGAATGACTGGTCCTCAGTGTTGTGAGAACGATGACTGGTTAAAATTTTTGGTGGTTTCTTGTTCAGTCCATAGGCCTACATCATGTGGCAAACCGGTGAGCATGTGGCTCTATTAGTATAGGAGATACCTGAAAACATATCACACTTTTCATCATAGTGCTTTTACCAATGCATAAAATGCATGGAGAAGTCAATTCGAATGACTGGTCCTCAGTGTTGTGAGAACGATGACTGGTTAAAATTTTTCGTGGTTTCTTGTTCAGTCCATGGGCCTACATCATGTGGCAAACCGGTGAGCATGTGACTCTATTAGTATAGGAGATACCTGAAAACATATCACACTTTTCATCATAGTGCTTTTACCAATGCATAAAATGCATGGAGAAGTAATTTCGAATGACTGGTCCTCAGTGTTGTGAGAACGATGACTGGTTAAAATTTTTGGTGGTTTCTTGTTCAGTCCATGGGCCTACATCATGTGGCAAACCGGTGAGCATGTGGCTCTATTAGTATAGGAGATAACTGAAAACATATCACACTTTTCATCATAGTGCTTTTACCAATGCATAAAATGCATGGAGAAGTCATTTCGAATGACTGGTCCTCAGTGTTGTGAGAACGATGACTGGTTAAAATTTTTGGTGGTTTCTTGTTCAGTCCATAGGCCTACATCATGTGGCAAACCGGTGAGCATGTGGCTCTATTAGTATAGGAGATACCTGAAAACATATCACACTTTTCATCATAGTGCTTTTACCAATGCATAAAATGCATGGAGAAGTCATTTCGAATGACTGGTCCTCAGTGTTGTGAGAACGATGACTGGTTAAAATTTTTGGTGGTTTCTTGTTCAGTCCATAGGCCTACATCATGTGGCAAACCGGTGAGCATGTGGCTCTATTAGTATAGGAGATACCTGAAAGCATATCACACTTTTCCTCATAGTGCTTTTACCAATGCATAAAATGCATGGAGAAGTCATTTCGAATGACTGGTCCTCAGTGTTGTGAGAACGATGACTGGTTAAAATTTTTGGTGGTTTCTTGTTCAGTCCATGGGCCTACATCATGTGGCAAACCGGTGAGCATGTGACTCTATTAGTATAGGAGATACCTGAAAACATATCACACATTTCATCATAGTGCTTTTACCAATGCATAAAATGCATGGAGAAGTCATTTCGAATGACTGGTCCTCAGTGTTGTGAGAACGATGACTGGTTAAAATTTTTGGTGGTTTCTTGTTCAGTCCATGGGCCTACATCATGTGGCAAACCGGTGAGCATGTGGCTCTATTAGTATAGGAGATAACTGAAAACATATCACACTTTTCATCATAGTGCTTTTACCAATGCATAAAATGCATGGAGAAGTCATTTCGAATGACTGGTCCTCAGTGTTGTGAGAACGATGACTGGTTAAAATTTTTGGTGGTTTCTTGTTCAGTCCATAGGCCTACATCATGTGGCAAACCGGTGAGCATGTGGCTCTATTAGTATAGGAGATACCTGAAAACATATCACACTTTTCATCATAGTGCTTTTACCAATGCATAAAATGCATGGAGAAGTCATTTCGAATGACTGGTCCTCAGTGTTGTGAGAACGATGACTGGTTAAAATTTTGGTGGTTTCTTGTTCAGTCCATAGGCCTACATCATGTGGCAAACCGGTGAGCATGTGGCTCTATTAGTATAGGAGATACCTGAAAACATATCACACTTTTCATCATAGTGCTTTTACCAATGCATAAAATGCATGGAGAAGTCAATTCGAATGACTGGTCCTCAGTGTTGTGAGAACGATGACTGGTTAAAATTTTTGGTGGTTTCTTGTTCAGTCCATGGGCCTACATCATGTGGCAAACCGGTGAGCATGTGACTCTATTAGTATAGGAGATACCTGAAAACATATCACACTTTTCATCATAGTGCTTTTACCAATGCATAAAATGCATGGAGAAGTCATTTCGAATGACTGGTCCTCAGTGTTGTGAGAACGATGACTGGTTAAAATTTTTGGTGGTTTCTTGTTCAGTCCATGGGCCTACATCATGTGGCAAACCGGTGAGCATGTGGCTCTATTAGTATAGGAGATAACTGAAAACATATCACACTTTTCATCATAGTGCTTTTACCAATGCATAAAATGCATGGAGAAGTCATTTCGAATGACTGGTCCTCAGTGTTGTGAGAACGATGACTGGTTAAAATTTTTGGTGGTTTCTTGTTCAGTCCATAGGCCTACATCATGTGGCAAACCGGTGAGCATGTGGCCCTATTAGTATAGGAGATACCTGAAAACATATCACACTTTTCATCATAGTGCTTTTACCAATGCATAAAATGCATGGAGAAGTCATTTCGAATGACTGGTCCTCAGTGTTGTGAGAACGATGACTGGTTAAAATTTTTGGTGGTTTCTTGTTCAGTCCATATGCCTACATCATGTGGCAAACCGGTGAGCATGTGGCTCTATTAGTATAGGAGATACATGAAAACATATCACACTTTTCATCATAGTGCTTTTACCAATGCATAAAATGCATGGAGAAGTCATTTCGAATGACTGGTCCTCAGTGTTGTGAGAACGATGACTGGTTAAAATTTTTGGTGGTTTCTTGTTCAGTCCATATGCCTACATCATGTGGCAAACCGGTGAGCATGTGGCTCTATTAGTATAGGAGATACCTGAAAACATATCACACTTTTCATCATAGTGCTTTTACCAATGCATAAAATGCATGGAGAAGTCATTTCGAATGACTGGTCCTCAGTGTTGTGAGAACGATGACTGGTTAAAATTTTTGGTGGTTTCTTGTTCAGACCATAGGCCTACATCATGTGGCAATCCGGTGAGCATGTGGCTCTATTAGTATAGGAGATACCTGAAAACATATCACACTTTTCATCATAGTGCTTTTACCAATGCAGAAAATGCATGGAGAAGTCATTTCGAATGACTGGTCCTCAGTGTTGTGAGAACGATGACTGGTTAATATTTTTGGTGGTTTCTTGTTCAGTCCATAGGCCTACATCATGTGGCAAACCGGTGAGCATGTGGCTCTATTAGTATAGGAGATACCTGAAAACATATCACACTTTTCATCATAGTGCTTTTACCAATGCATAAAATGCATGGAGAAGTCATTTCGAATGACTGGTCCTCAGTGTTGTGAGAACGATGACTGGTTAAAATTTTTGGTGGTTTCTTGTTCAGTCCATAGGCCTACATCATGTGGCAAACCGGTGAGCATGTGGCTCTATTAGTATAGGAGATACCTGAAAACATATCACACTTTTCATCATAGTGCTTTTACCAATGCATAAAATGCATGGAGAAGTCATTTCGAATGACTGGTCCTCAGTGTTGTGAGAACGATGACTGGCTAAAATTTTGGTGGTTTCTTGTTCAGTCCATAGGCCTACATCATGTGGCAAACCGGTGAGCATGTGGCTCTATTAGTATAGGAGATACCTGAAAACATATCACACTTTTCATCATAGTGCTTTTACCAATGCATAAAATGCATGGAGAAGTCAATTCGAATGACTGGTCCTCAGTGTTGTGAGAACGATGACTGGTTAAAATTTTTGGTGGTTTCTTGTTCAGTCCATGGGCCTACATCATGTGGCAAACCGGTGAGCATGTGACTCTATTAGTATAGGAGATACCTGAAAACATATCACACTTTTCATCATAGTGCTTTTACCAATGCATAAAATGCATGGAGAAGTCATTTCGAATGACTGGTCCTCAGTGTTGTGAGAACGATGACTGGTTAAAATTTTTGGTGGTTTCTTGTTCAGTCCATGGGCCTACATCATGTGGCAAACCGGTGAGCATGTGGCTCTATTAGTATAGGAGATAACTGAAAACATATCACACTTTTCATCATAGTGCTTTTACCAATGCATAAAATGCATGGAGAAGTCATTTCGAATGACTGGTCCTCAGTGTTGTGAGAACGATGACTGGTTAAAATTTTTGGTGGTTTCTTGTTCAGTCCATAGGCCTACATCATGTGGCAAACCGGTGAGCATGTGGCTCTATTAGTATAGGAGATACCTGAAAACATATCACACTTTTCATCATAGTGCTTTTACCAATGCATAAAATGCATGGAGAAGTCATTTCGAATGACTGGTCCTCAGTGTTGTGAGAACGATGACTGGTTAAAATTTTTGGTGGTTTCTTGTTCAGTCCATATGCCTACATCATGTGGCAAACCGGTGAGCATGTGGCTCTATTAGTATAGGAGATACATGAAAACATATCACACTTTTCATCATAGTGCTTTTACCAATGCATAAAATGCATGGAGAAGTCATTTCGAATGACTGGTCCTCAGTGTTGTGAGAACGATGACTGGTTAAAATTTTTGGTGGTTTCTTGTTCAGTCCATGGGCCTACATCATGTGGCAAACCGGTGAGCATGTGGCTCTATTAGTATAGGAGATACCTGAAAACATATCACACTTTTCATCATAGTGCTTTTACCAATGCATAAAATGCATGGAGAAGTCATTTCGAATGACTGGTCCTCAGTGTTGTGAGAACGATGACTGGTTAAAATTTTTGGTGGTTTCTTGTTCAGTCCATAGGCCTACATCATGTGGCAAACCGGTGAGCATGTGGCTCTATTAGTATAGGAGATACCTGAAAACATATCACACTTTTCATCATAGTGCTTTTACCAATGCATAAAATGCATGGAGAAGTCATTTCGAATGACTGGTCCTCAGTGTTGTGAGAACGATGACTGGTTAAAATTTTTGGTGGTTTCTTGTTCAGTCCATAGGCCTACATCATGTGGCAAACCGGTGAGCATGTGGCTCTATTAGTATAGGAGATACCTGAAAACATATCACACTTTTCATCATAGTGCTTTTACCAATGCATAAAATGCATGGAGAAGTCATTTCGAATGACTGGTCCTCAGTGTTGTGAGAACGATGACTGGTTAAAATTTTTGGTGGTTTCTTGTTCAGTCCATAGGCCTACATCATGTGGCAAACCGGTGAGCATGTGGCTCTATTAGTATAGGAGATACCTGAAAACATATCACACTTTTCATCATAGTGCTTTTACCAATGCATAAAATGCATGGAGAAGTCATTTCGATTGACTGGTCCTCAGTGTTGTGAGAACGATGACTGGTTAAAATTTTTGGTGGTTTCTTGTTCAGTCCATAGGCCTACATCATGTGGCAAACCGGTGAGCATGTGGCTCTATTAGTATAGGAGATACCTGAAAACATCACACTTTTCATCATAGTGCTTTTACCAATGCATAAAATGCATGGAGAAGTCATTTCGAATGACTGGTCCTCAGTGTTGTGAGAACGATGACTGGTTAAAATTTTTGGTGGTTTCTTGTTCAGTCCATAGGCCTACATCAGGTGGCAAACCGGTGAGCATGTGGCTCTATTAGTATAGGAGATACCTGAAAACATCACACTTTTCATCATAGTGCTTTTACCAATGCATAAAATGCATGGAGAAGTCATTTCGAATGACTGGTCCTCAGTGTTGTGAGAACGATGACTGGTTAAAATTTTTGGTGGTTTCTTGTTCAGTCCATAGGCCTACATCATGTGGCAAACCGGTGAGCATGTGGCTCTATTAGTATAGGAGATACCTGAAAACATATCACACTTTTCATCATAGTGCTTTTACCAATGCATAAAATGCATGGAGAAGTCATTTCGAATGACTGGTCCTCAGTGTTGTGAGTACGATGACTGGTTAAAATTTTTGGTGGTTTCTTGTTCAGTCCATAGGCCTACATCATGTGGCAAACCGGTGAGCATGTGGCTCTATTAGTATAGGAGATACCTGAAAACATATCACACTTTTCATCATAGTGCTTTTACCAATGCATAAAATGCATGGAGAAGTCATTTCGAATGACTGGTCCTCAGTGTTGTGAGAACGATGACTGGTTAAAATTTTTGGTGGTTTCTTGTTCAGTCCATAGGCCTACATCATGTGGCAAACCGGTGAGCATGTGGCTCTATTAGTATAGGAGATACCTGAAAACATATCACACTTTTCATCATAGTGCTTTTACCAATGCATAAAATGCATGGAGAAGTCATTTCGAATGACTGGTCCTCAGTGTTGTGAGAACGATGACTGGTTAAAATTTTTGGTGGTTTCTTGTTCAGTCCATAGGCCTACATCATGTGGCAAACCGGTGAGCATGTGGCTCTATTAGTATAGGAGATACCTGAAAACATATCACACTTTTCATCATAGTGCTTTTACCAATGCATAAAATGCATGGAGAAGTCATTTCGAATGACTGGTCCTCAGTGTTGTGAGAACGATGACTGGTTAAAATTTTGGTGGTTTCTTGTTCAGTCCATAGGCCTACATCATGTGGCAAACCGGTGAGCATGTGGCTCTATTAGTATAGGAGATACCTGAAAACATATCACACTTTTCATCATAGTGCTTTTACCAATGCATAAAATGCATGGAGAAGTCATTTCGAATGACTGGTCCTCAGTGTTGTGAGAACGATGACTGGTTAAAATTTTTGGTGGTTTCTTGTTCAGTCCATAGGCCTACATCATGTGGCAAACCGGTGAGCATGTGGCTCTATTAGTATAGGAGATACCTGAAAACATATCACACTTTTCATCATAGTGCTTTTACCAATGCATAAAATGCATGGAGAAGTCATTTCGAATGACTGGTCCTCAGTGTTGTGAGAACGATGACTGGTTAAAATTTTTGGTGGTTTCTTGTTCAGTCCATAGGCCTACATCATGTGGCAAACCGGTGAGCATGTGGCTCTATTAGTATAGGAGATACCTGAAAACATATCACACTTTTCATCATAGTGCTTTTACCAATGCATAAAATGCATGGAGAAGTCATTTCGAATGACTGGTCCTCAGTGTTGTGAGAACGATGACTGGTTAAAATTTTTGGTGGTTTTTTGTTCAGTCCATAGGCCTACATCATGTGGCAAACCGTGTGAGCATGTGGCTCTATTAGTATAGGAGATACCTGAAAACATATCACACTTTTCATCATAGTGCTTTTACCAATGCATAAAATGCATGAGAAGTCATTTCGAATGACTGGTCCTCAGTGTTGTGAAAACGATGACTGGTTAAAATTTTTGGTGGTTTCTTGTTCAGTCCATAGGCCTACATCATGTGGCAAACCGGTGAGCATGTGGCTCGTATAGGAGATACCTGAAAACATATCACACTTTTCATCATAGTGCTTTTACCAATGCATAAAATGCATGGAGAAGTCATTTCGAATGACTGGTCCTCAGTGTTGTGAGAACGATGACTGGTTAAAATTTTGGTGGTTTCTTGTTCAGTCCATAGGCCTACATCATGTGGGGAAACCGGTGAGCATGTGGCTCTATTAGTATAGGAGATACTTGAAAACATATCACACTTTTCATCATAGTGCTTTTACCAATTGCATAAAATGCCTGGAGAAGTCATTTCGAATGACTGGTCCTCAGTGTTGTGAGAACGATGACTGGTTAAAATTTTTGGTGGTTTCTTGTTCAGTCCATAGGCCTACATCATGTGGCAAACCGGTGAGCATGTGGCTCTATTAGTATAGGAGATACCTGAAAACATATCACACTTTTCATCATAGTGCTTTTACCAATGCATAAAATGCATGGAGAAGTCATTTCGAATGACTGGTCCTCAGTGTTGTGAGAACGATGACTGGTTAAAATTTTTGGTGGTTTCTTGTTCAGTCCATAGGCCTACATCATGTGGCAAACCGGTGAGCATGTGGCTCTATTAGTATAGGAGATACCTGAAAATATATCACACTTTTCATCATAGTGCTTTACCAATGCATAAAATGCATGGAGAAGTCATTTCGAATGACTGGTCCTCAGTGTTGTGAGAACGATGACTGGTTAAAATTTTTGGTGGTTTCTTGTTCAGTCCATAGGCCTACATCATGTGGCAAACCGGTGAGCATGTGGCTCTATTAGTATAGGAGATACCTGAAAACATATCACACTTTTCATCATAGTGCTTTTACCAATGCATAAAATGCCTGGAGAAGTCATTTCGAATGACTGGTCCTCAGTGTTGTGAGAACGATGACTGGTTAAAATTTTTGGTGGTTTCTTGTTCAGTCCATAGGCCTACATCATGTGGCAAACCGGTGAGCATGTGGCTCTATTAGTATAGGAGATACCTGAAAACATATCACACTTTTCATCATAGTGCTTTTACCAATGCATAAAATGCATGAAGTCATTTCGAATGACTGGTCCGCAGTGTTGTGAGAACGATGACTGGTTAAAATTTTTGGTGGTTTCTTGTTCAGTCCATAGGCCTACATCATGTGGCAAACCGGTGAGCATGTGGCTCTATTAGTATAGGAGATACCTGAAAACATATCACACTTTTCATCAGTGCTTTTACCAATGCATAAAATGCATGGAGAAGTCATTTCGAATGACTGGTCCTCAGTGTTGTGAGAACGATGACTGGTTAAAATTTTTGGTGGTTTCTTGTTCAGTCCATAGGCCTACATCATGTGGCAAACCGGTGAGCATGTGGCTCTATTAGTATAGGAGATACCTGAAAACATATCACACTTTTCATCATAGTGCTTTTACCAATGCATAAAATGCATGGAGAAGTCATTTCGAATGACTGGTCCTCAGTGTTCTGAGAACGATGACTGGTTAAAATTTTTGGTGGTTTCTTGTTCAGTCCATTAGCCTACATCATGTGGCAAACCGGTGAGCATGTGGCTCTATTAGTATAGGAGATACCTGAAAACATATCACACTTTTCATCATAGTGCTTTTACCAATGCATAAAATGCATGGAGAAGTCATTTCGAATGACTGGTCCTCAGTGTTGTGAGAACGATGGCTGGTTAAAATTTTTGGTGGTTTCTTGTTCAGTCCATAGGCCTACATCATGTGGCAAACCGGTGAGCATGTGGCTCTATAAGTATAGGAGATACCTGAAAACATATCACACGTTTCATCATAGTGCTTTTACCAATGCATAAAATGCATGGAGAAGTCATTTCGAATGACTGGCCCTCAGTGTTGTGAGAACGATGACTGGTTAAAATTTTTGGTGGTTTCTTGTTCAGTCCATTAGCCTACATCATGTGGCAAACCGGTGAGCATGTGGCTCTATTAGTATAGGAGATACCTGAAAACATATCACACTTTTCATCATAGTGCTTTTACCAATGCATAAAATGCATGGAGAAGTCATTTCGAATGACTGGTCCTCAGTGTTGTGAGAACGATGACTGGTTAAAATTTTTGGTGGTTTCTTGTTCAGTCCATAGGCCTACATCATGTGGCAAACCGGTGAGCATGTGGCTCTATTAATATAGGAGATACCTGAAAACATATCACACTTTTCATCATAGTGCTTTTATCAATGCATAAAATGCATGGAGAAGTCATTTCGAATGACTGGTCCTCAGTGTTGTGAGAACGATGACTGGTTAAAATTTTTGGTGGTTTCTTGTTCAGTCCATAGGCCTACATCATGTGGCAAACCGGTGAGCATGTGGCTCTATTAGTATAGGAGATACCTGAAAACATATCACACTTTTCATCATAGTGCTTTTACCAATGCATAAAATGCATGGAGAAGTCATTTCGAATGACTGGTCCTCAGTGTTGTGAGAACGATGACTGGTTAAAATTTTTGGTGGTTTCTTGTTCAGTCCATAGGTCTACATCATGTGGGAAACCGGTGAGCATGTGGCTCTATTAGTATAGGAGATACCTGAAAACATATCACACTTTTCATCATAGTGCTTTTACCAATGCATAAAATGCCTGGAGAAGTCATTTCGAATGACTGGTCCTCAGTGTTGTGAGAACGATGACTGGTTAAAATTTTTGGTGGTTTCTTGTTCAGTCCATAGGCCTACATCATGTGGCAAACCGGTGAGCATGTGGCTCTATTAGTATAGGAGATACCTGAAAACATATCACACTTTTCATCATAGTGCTTTTACCAATGCATAAAATGCATGGAGAAGTCATTTCGAATGACTGGTCCTCAGTGTTGTGAGAACGATGACTGGTTAAAATTTTTGGTGGTTTCTTGTTCAGTCCATAGGCCTACATCATGTGGCAAACCGGTGAGCATGTGGCTCTATTAGTATAGGAGATACCTGAAAACATATCACACTTTTCATCATAGTGCTTTTACCAATGCATAAAATGCATGGAGAAGTCATTTCGAATGACTGGTCCTCAGTGTTGTGAGAACGATGACTGGTTAAAATTTTTGGTGGTTTCTTGTTCAGTCCATTAGCCTACATCATGTGGCAAACCGGTGAGCATGTGGCTCTATTAGTATAGGAGATACCTGAAAACATATCACACTTTTCATCATAGTGCTTTTACCAATGCATAAAATGCATGGAGAAGTCATTTCGAATGACTGGTCCTCAGTGTTGTGAGAACGATGGCTGGTTAAAATTTTTGGTGGTTTCTTGTTCAGTCCATAGGCCTACATCATGTGGCAAACCGGTGAGCATGTGGCTCTATTAGTATAGGAGATACCTGAAAACATATCACACTTTTCATCATAGTGCTTTTACCAATGCATAAAATGCATGGAGAAGTCATTTCGAATGACTGGTCCTCAGTGTTGTGAGAACGATGACTGGTTAGAATTTTTGGTGGTTTCTTGTTCAGTCCATAGGCCTACATCATGTGGCAAACCGGTGAGCATGTGGCTCTATTAGTATAGGAGATACCTGAAAACATATCACACTTTTCATCATAGTGCTTTTACCAATGCATAAAATGCATGGAGAAGTCATTTGGAATGACTGGTCCTCAGTGTTGTGAGAACGATGACTGGTTAAAATTTTTGGTGGTTTCTTGTTCAGTCCATAGGCCTACATCATGTGGAAAACCGGTGAGCATGTGGCTCTATTAGTATAGGAGATACCTGAAAACATATCACACTTTTCATCATAGTGCTTTTACCAATGCATAAAATGCATGGAGAAGTCATTTCGAATGACTGGTCCTCAGTGTTGTGAGAACGATGACTGGTTAAAATTTTTGGTGGTTTCTTGTTCAGTCCATAGGCCTACATCATGTGGCAAACCGGTGAGCATGTGGCTCTATTAGTATAGGAGATACCTGAAAACATATCACACTTTTCATCATAGTGCTTTTACCAATGCATAAAATGCATGGAGAAGTCATTTCGAATGACTGGTCCTCAGTGTTGTGAGAACGATGACTGGTTAAAATTTTTGGTGGTTTCTTGTTCAGTCCATAGGCCTACATCATGTGGGAAACCGGTGAGCATGTGGCTCTATTAGTATAGGAGATACCTGAAAACATATCACACTTTTCATCATAGTGCTTTTACCAATGCATAAAATGCCTGGAGAAGTCATTTCGAATGACTGGTCCTCAGTGTTGTGAGAACGATGACTGGTTAAAATTTTTGGTGGTTTCTTGTTCAGTCCATAGGCCTACATCATGTGGCAAACCGGTGAGCATGTGGCTCTATTAGTATAGGAGATACCTGAAAACATATCACACTTTTCATCATAGTGCTTTTACCAATGCATAAAATGCATGGAGAAGTCATTTCGAATGACTGGTCCTCAGTGTTGTGAGAACGATGACTGGTTAAAATTTTTGGTGGTTTCTTGTTCAGTCCATAGGCCTACATCATGTGGGAAACCGGTGAGCATGTGGCTCTATTAGTATAGGAGATACCTGAAAACATATCACACTTTTCATCATAGTGCTTTTACCAATGCATAAAATGCCTGGAGAAGTCATTTCGAATGACTGGTCCTCAGTGTTGTGAGAACGATGACTGGTTAAAATTTTTGGTGGTTTCTTGTTCAGTCCATAGGCCTACATCATGTGGCAAACCGGTGAGCATGTGGCTCTATTAGTATAGGAGATACCTGAAAACATATCACACTTTTCATCATAGTGCTTTTACCAATGCATAAAATGCATGGAGAAGTCATTTCGAATGACTGGTCCTCAGTGTTGTGAGAACGATGACTGGTTAGAATTTTTGGTGGTTTCTTGTTCAGTCCATAGGCCTACATCATGTGGCAAACCGGTGAGCATGTGGCTCTATTAGTATAGGAGATACCTGAAAACATATCACACTTTTCATCATAGTGCTTTTACCAATGCATAAAATGCATGGAGAAGTCATTTCGAATGACTGGTCCTCAGTGTTGTGAGAACGATGACTGGTTAAAATTTTTGGTGGTTTCTTGTTCAGTCCATAGGCCTACATCATGTGGCAAACCGGTGAGCATGTGGCTCTATTAGTATAGGAGATACCTGAAAACATATCACACTTTTCATCATAGTGCTTTTACCAATGCATAAAATGCATGGAGAAGTCATTTCGAATGACTGGTCCTCAGTGTTGTGAGAACGATGACTGGTTAAAATTTTTGGTGGTTTCTTGTTCAGTCCATAGGCCTACATCATGTGGGAAACCGGTGAGCATGTGGCTCTATTAGTATAGGAGATACTTGAAAACATATCACACTTTTCATCATAGTGCTTTTACCAATGCATAAAATGCCTGGAGAAGTCATTTCGAATGACTGGTCCTCAGTGTTGTGAGAACGATGACTGGTTAAAATTTTTGGTGGTTTCTTGTTCAGTCCATAGGCCTACATCATGTGGCAAACCGGTGAGCATGTGGATCTATTAGTATAGGAGATACCTGAAAACATATCACACTTTTCATCATAGTGCTTTTACCAATGCATAAAATGCATGGAGAAGTCATTTCGAATGACTGGTCCTCAGTGTTGTGAGAACGATGACTGGTTAAAATTTTTGGTGGTTTCTTGTTCAGTCCATAGGCCTACATCATGTGGGAAACCGGTGAGCATGTGGCTCTATTAGTATAGGAGATACTTGAAAACATATCACACTTTTCATCATAGTGCTTTTACCAATGCATAAAATGCCTGGAGAAGTCATTTCGAATGACTGGTCCTCAGTGTTGTGAGAACGATGACTGGTTAAAATTTTTGGTGGTTTCTTGTTCAGTCCATAGGCCTACATCATGTGGCAAACCGGTGAGCATGTGGCTCTATTAGTATAGGAGATACCTGAAAACATATCACACTTTTCATCATAGTGCTTTTACCAATGCATAAAATGCATGGAGAAGTCATTTCGAATGACTGGTCCTCAGTGTTGTGAGAACGATGACTGGTTAAAATTTTTGGTGGTTTCTTGTTCAGTCCATAGGCCTACATCATGTGGCAAACCGGTGAGCATGTGGCTCTATTAGTATAGGAGATACCTGAAAACATATCACACTTTTCATCATAGTGCTTTTAGCAATGCATAAAATGCCTGGAGAAGTCATTTCGAATGACTGGTCCTCAGTGTTGTGAGAACGATGACTGGTTAAAATTTTTGGTGGTTTCTTGTTCAGTCCATAGGCCTACATCATGTGGCAAACAGGTGAGCATGTGGCTCTATTAGTATAGGAGATACCTGAAAACATATCACACTTTTCATCATAGTGCTTTTACCAATGCATAAAATGCATGGAGAAGTCATTTCGAATGACTGGTCCGCAGTGTTGTGAGAACGATGACTGGTTAAAATTTTTGGTGGTTTCTTGTTCAGTCCATAGGCCTACATCATGTGGCAAACCGGTGAGCATGTGGCTCTATTAGTATAGGAGATACCTGAAAACATATCACACTTTTCATCATAGTGCTTTTACCAATGCATAAAATGCATGGAGAAGTCATTTCGAATGACTGGTCCTCAGTGTTGTGAGAACGATGACTGGTTAAAATTTTTGGTGGTTTCTTGTTCAGTCCATAGGCCTACATCATGTGGCAAACCGGTGAGCATGTGGCTCTATTAGTATAGGAGATACCTGAAAACATATCACACTTTTCATCATAGTGCTTTTACCAATGCATAAAATGCATGGAGAAGTCATTTCGAATGACTGGTCCTCAGTGTTGTGAGAACGATGACTGGTTAAAATTTTTGGTGGTTTCTTGTTCAGTCCATAGGCCTACATCATGTGGGAAACCGGTGAGCATGTGGCTCTATTAGTATAGGAGATACTTGAAAACATATCACACTTTTCATCATAGTGCTTTTACCAATGCATAAAATGCCTGGAGAAGTCATTTCGAATGACTGGTCCTCAGTGTTGTGAGAACGATGACTGGTTAAAATTTTTGGTGGTTTCTTGTTCAGTCCATAGGCCTACATCATGTGGCAAACCGGTGAGCATGTGGATCTATTAGTATAGGAGATACCTGAAAACATATCACACTTTTCATCATAGTGCTTTTACCAATGCATAAAATGCATGGAGAAGTCATTTCGAATGACTGGTCCTCAGTGTTGTGAGAACGATGACTGGTTAAAATTTTTGGTGGTTTCTTGTTCAGTCCATAGGCCTACATCATGTGGGAAACCGGTGAGCATGTGGCTCTATTAGTATAGGAGATACTTGAAAACATATCACACTTTTCATCATAGTGCTTTTACCAATGCATAAAATGCCTGGAGAAGTCATTTCGAATGACTGGTCCTCAGTGTTGTGAGAACGATGACTGGTTAAAATTTTTGGTGGTTTCTTGTTCAGTCCATAGGCCTACATCATGTGGCAAACCGGTGAGCATGTGGCTCTATTAGTATAGGAGATACCTGAAAACATATCACACTTTTCATCATAGTGCTTTTACCAATGCATAAAATGCATGGAGAAGTCATTTCGAATGACTGGTCCTCAGTGTTGTGAGAACGATGACTGGTTAAAATTTTTGGTGGTTTCTTGTTCAGTCCATAGGCCTACATCATGTGGCAAACCGGTGAGCATGTGGCTCTATTAGTATAGGAGATACCTGAAAACATATCACACTTTTCATCATAGTGCTTTTAGCAATGCATAAAATGCCTGGAGAAGTCATTTCGAATGACTGGTCCTCAGTGTTGTGAGAACGATGACTGGTTAAAATTTTTGGTGGTTTCTTGTTCAGTCCATAGGCCTACATCATGTGGCAAACAGGTGAGCATGTGGCTCTATTAGTATAGGAGATACCTGAAAACATATCACACTTTTCATCATAGTGCTTTTACCAATGCATAAAATGCATGGAGAAGTCATTTCGAATGACTGGTCCGCAGTGTTGTGAGAACGATGACTGGTTAAAATTTTTGGTGGTTTCTTGTTCAGTCCATAGGCCTACATCATGTGGCAAACCGGTGAGCATGTGGCTCTATTAGTATAGGAGATACCTGAAAACATATCACACTTTTCATCATAGTGCTTTTACCAATGCATAAAATGCATGGAGAAGTCATTTCGAATGACTGGTCCTCAGTGTTGTGAGAACGATGACTGGTTAAAATTTTTGGTGGTTTCTTGTTCAGTCCATAGGCCTACATCATGTGGCAAACCGGTGAGCATGTGGCTCTATTAGTATAGGAGATACCTGAAAACATATCACACTTTTCATCATAGTGCTTTTACCAATGCATAAAATGCATGGAGTAGTCATTTCGAATTACTGGTCCTCAGTGTTGTGAGAACGATGACTGGTTAAAATTTTTGGTGGTTTCTTGTTCAGTCCATAGGCCTACATCATGTGGCAAACCGGTGAGCATGTGGCTCTATTAGTATAGGAGATACCTGAAAACATATCACACTTTTCATCATAGTGCTTTTACCAATGCATAAAATGCATGGAGAAGTCATTTCGAATGACTGGTCCTCAGTGTTGTGAGAACGATGACTGGTTAAAATTTTTGGTGGTTTCTTGTTCAGTCCATTAGCCTACATCATGTGGCAAACCGGTGAGCATGTGGCTCTATTAGTATAGGAGATACCTGAAAACATATCACACTTTTCATCATAGTGCTTTTACCAATGCATAAAATGCATGGAGAAGTCATTTCGAATGACTGGTCCTCAGTGTTGTGAGAACGATGGCTGGTTAAAATTTTTGGTGGTTTCTTGTTCAGTCCATAGGCCTACATCATGTGGCAAACCGGTGAGCATGTGGCTCTATTAGTATAGGAGATACCTGAAAACATATCACACGTTTCATCATAGTGCTTTTACCAATGCATAAAATGCATGGAGAAGTCATTTCGAATGACTGGCCCTCAGTGTTGTGAGAACGATGACTGGTTAAAATTTTTGGTGGTTTCTTGTTCAGTCCATTAGCCTACATCATGTGGCAAACCGGTGAGCATGTGGCTCTATTAGTATAGGAGATACCTGAAAACATATCACACTTTTCATCATAGTGCTTTTACCAATGCATAAAATGCATGGAGAAGTCATTTCGAATGACTGGTCCTCAGTGTTGTGAGAACGATGACTGGTTAAAATTTTTGGTGGTTTCTTGTTCAGTCCATAGGCCTACATCATGTGGCAAACCGGTGAGCATGTGGCTCTATTAATATAGGAGATACCTGAAAACATATCACACTTTTCATCATAGTGCTTTTATCAATGCATAAAATGCATGGAGAAGTCATTTCGAATGACTGGTCCTCACTGTTGTGAGAACGATGACTGGTTAAAATTTTTGGTGGTTTCTTGTTCAGTCCATAGGCCTACATCATGTGGCAAACCGGTGAGCATGTGGCTCTATTAGTATAGGAGATACCTGAAAACATATCACACTTTTCATCATAGTGCTTTTACCAATGCATAAAATGCCTGGAGAAGTCATTTCGTATGACTGGTCCTCAGTGTTGTGAGAACGATGACTGGTTAAAATTTTTGGTGGTTTCTTGTTCAGTCCATAGGCCTACATCATGTGGCAAACCGGTGAGCATGTGGCTCTATTAGTATAGGAGATACCTGAAAACATATCACACTTTTCATCATAGTGCTTTTACCAATGCATAAAATGCATGGAGAAGTCATTTCGAATGACTGGTCCTCAGTGTTGTGAGAACGATGACTGGTTAAAATTTTTGGTGGTTTCTTGTTCAGTCCATAGGCCTACATCATGTGGCAAACCGGTGAGCATGTGGCTCTATTAGTATAGGAGATACCTGAAAACATATCACACTTTTCATCAGTGCTTTTACCAATGCATAAAATGCATGGAGAAGTCATTTCGAATGACTGGTCCTCAGTGTTGTGAGAACGATGACTGGTTAAAATTTTTGGTGGTTTCTTGTTCAGTCCATAGGCCTACATCATGTGGCAAACCGGTGAGCATGTGGCTCTATTAGTATAGGAGATACCTGAAAACATATCACACTTTTCATCATAGTGCTTTTACCAATGCATAAAATGCATGGAGTAGTCATTTCGAATTACTGGTCCTCAGTGTTGTGAGAACGATGACTGGTTAAAATTTTTGGTGGTTTCTTGTTCAGTCCATAGGCCTACATCATGTGGCAAACCGGTGAGCATGTGGCTCTATTAGTATAGGAGATACCTGAAAACATATCACACTTTTCATCATAGTGCTTTTACCAATGCATAAAATGCATGGAGAAGTCATTTCGAATGACTGGTCCTCAGTGTTGTGAGAACGATGACTGGTTAAAATTTTTGGTGGTTTCTTGTTCAGTCCATTAGCCTACATCATGTGGCAAACCGGTGAGCATGTGGCTCTATTAGTATAGGAGATACCTGAAAACATATCACACTTTTCATCATAGTGCTTTTACCAATGCATAAAATACATGGAGAAGTCATTTCGAATGACTGGTCCTCAGTGTTGTGAGAACGATGGCTGGTTAAAATTTTTGGTGGTTTCTTGTTCAGTCCATAGGCCTACATCATGTGGCAAACCGGTGAGCATGTGGCTCTATTAGTATAGGAGATACCTGAAAACATATCACACGTTTCATCATAGTGCTTTTACCAATGCATAAAATGCATGGAGAAGTCATTTCGAATGACTGGCCCTCAGTGTTGTGAGAACGATGACTGGTTAAAATTTTTGGTGGTTTCTTGTTCAGTCCATTAGCCTACATCATGTGGCAAACCGGTGAGCATGTGGCTCTATTAGTATAGGAGATACCTGAAAACATATCACACTTTTCATCATAGTGCTTTTACCAATGCATAAAATGCATGGAGAAGTCATTTCGAATGACTGGTCCTCAGTGTTGTGAGAACGATGACTGGTTAAAATTTTTGGTGGTTTCTTGTTCAGTCCATAGGCCTACATCATGTGGCAAACCGGTGAGCATGTGGCTCTATTAATATAGGAGATACCTGAAAACATATCACACTTTTCATCTTAGTGCTTTTATCAATGCATAAAATGCATGGAGAAGTCATTTCGAATGACTGGTCCTCAGTGTTGTGAGAACGATGACTGGTTAAAATTTTTGGTGGTTTCTTGTTCAGTCCATAGGCCTACATCATGTGGCAAACCGGTGAGCATGTGGCTCTATTAGTATAAGAGATACCTGAAAATATATCACACTTTTCATCATAGTGCTTTTACCAATGCATAATATGACTGGAGAAGTCATTTCGAATGACTGGTCCTCAGTGTTGTGAGAACGATGACTGGTTAAAATTTTTGGTGGTTTCTTGTTCAGTCCATAGGCCTACATCATGTGGCAAACCGGTGAGCATGTGGCTCTATTAGTATAGGAGATACCTGAAAACATATCACACTTTTCATCATAGTGCTTTTACCAATGCATAAAATGCATGGAGAAGTCATTTCGAATGACTGGTCCTCAGTGTTGTGAGAACGATGACTGGTTAAAATTTTTGGTGGTTTCTTGTTCAGTCCATAGGCCTACATCATGTGGCAAACCGGTGAGCATGTGGCTCTATTAGTATAGGAGATACCTGAAAACATATCATACTTTTCATGATAGTGCTTTTACCAATGCATAAAATGCATGGAGAAGTCATTTCGAATGACTGGTCCTCAGTGTTGTGAGAACGATGACTGGTTAAAATTTTTGGTGGTTTCTTGTTCAGTCCATAGGCCTACATCATGTGGCAAACCGGTGAGCATGTGGCTCTATTAGTATAGGAGATACCTGAAAACATATCACACTTTTCATCGTGCTTTTACCAATGCATAAAATGCATGGAGAAGTCATTTCGAATGACTGGTCCTCAGTGTTGTGAGAACGATGACTGGTTAAAATTTTTGGTGGTTTCTTGTTCAGTCCATAGGCCTACATCATGTGGCAAACCGGTGAGCATGTGGCTCTATTAGTATAGGAAATACCTGAAAACATATCACACTTTTCATCATAGTGCTTTTACCAATGCATAAAATGCATGGAGAAGTCATTTCGAATGACTGGTCCTCAGTGTTGTGAGAACGATGACTGGTTAAAATTTTTGGTGGTTTCTTGTTCAGTCCATAGGCCTACATTATGTGGCAAACCGGTGAGCATGTGGCTCTATTAGTATAGGAGATACCTGAAAACATATCACACTTTTCATCATAGTGCTTTTACCAATGCATAAAATGCATGGAGAAGTCATTTCGAATGACTGGTCCTCAGTGTTGTGAGAACGATGACTGGTTAAAATTTTTGGTGGTTTCTTGTTCAGTCCATTAGCCTACATCATGTGGCAAACCGGTGAGCATGTGGCTCTATTAGTATAGGAGATACCTGAAAACATATCACACTTTTCATCATAGTGCTTTTACCAATGCATAAAATGCATGGAGAAGTCATTTCGAATGACTGGTCCTCAGTGTTGTGAGAACGATGGCTGGTTAAAATTTTTGGTGGTTTCTTGTTCAGTCCATAGGCCTACATCATGTGGCAAACCAGTGAGCATGTGGCTCTATTAGTATAGGAGATACCTGAAAACATATCACACTTTTCATCATAGTGCTTTTACCAATGCATAAAATGCATGGAGAAGTCATTTCGAATGACTGGTCCTCAGTGTTGTGAGAACGATGACTGGTTAAAATTTTTGGTGGTTTCTTGTTCAGTCCATAGGCCTACATCATGTGGCAAACCGGTGAGCATGTGGCTCTATTAGTATAGGAGATACCTGAAAATATATCACACTTTTCATCATAGTGCTTTTACCAATGCATAAAATGACTGGAGAAGTCATTTCGAATGACTGGTCCTCAGTAGGGTTGAGCGAAACGGGTCGAACATTTTCAAAAGTCGCCGACTTTTGGCTAAGTCGGGGTTTCATGAAACCCGATCCGACCCCTGTGCGGGGTCGGCCATGCGGTACGCGACTTTCGCGCCAAAGTCGCGTTTCAATGACGCGAAAAGCGCCATTTCTCAGCCAATGAAGGTAAACGCAGAGTGTGGGCAGCGTGATGACATAGGTCCTGGTCCCCACCATCTTAGAGAAGGGCATTGCAGTGATTGGCTTGCTGTCTGCAACGTCACAGGGGCTATAAAGAGGCGTTCCCGCCGACCGCCATCTTACTGCTGCTGATCTGAGCTTAGGGAGAGGTTGCTGCCGCTTTGTCAAAAGCAGGGATAGCGTTAGGCAGGGTCCATTAACCACAAAACCGCTTGTGCTGCAGCGATTTGCACTGTCCAACACCACCCTCGGTGTGCAGGGACAGTGGAAGTTTTTTTTTTTTTTTTTTCCCCTCAGCGCTGTAGCTCATTGGGCTGCCCTAGAAGGCTCCCTGATAGCTGCATTGCTGTGTGTACGCCGCTGTGCAAACCAACTGCTTTTTTCAAAGCACAAATCCTCTTGTTCCTTCCTTTCTGCACAGCTATCTTTTTTGTTTGTCCACACTTTTTATTTCATTTGTGCATCAGTCCACTCCTTATTGCTGCCTGCCATACCTGGCTGAGATTACTGCAGGCAGGGAGATAGTAGCTGCCTGCCATACCTGGCTGAGATTACTGCAGGCAGGGAGATAGTAATTGTAGGACATTCCCTGTTTTTTTTTTTTTTTTTTGGTGGGAGATTAAGATTGGCAATTTGGCATTTCTGCTAGAGTGCCATCCCTGTGTGTGCCATCTCTCTCACATAGTGGGCCATAGAAAGCCTTTTCATTTTTCTGTATTTTTTTTTGTGGGGTGTATAAATTCTCCCTGATAAAAATACAGTGGGAGATTAATATTGGCCTTTGGGCTTGTGTGCCAGTCCTGAGTGTGCCATCTCTCTCACAAATAGTGGGCCATAGAAAGCCTATTTTATTTTTTTGGGGGTTTTATAAATTCTCCCTGAAAAAAAGGGAGATTAATATTGGCCTCTGGGCTTCTGTGCCAGTCCTGAGCGTGCCATCTGTGCCAGTCCTGAGCGTCCCATCTCTCTCACAAATAGTGGGCCATAGAAAGCCTATTTAATTTTTTTTTTGGTTTTATAAATTTTCCCTGAAAAAAGGGAGATTAATATTGGCCTCTGGGCTTGTGTGCCAGTTGTGAGCGTGCCATCTGTGCCAGTCCTGAGCGTGCCATCTCTCTCACAAATAGTGGGCCATAGAAAGCCTATTTAAATTTTTTTTTGGTTTTATAAATTTTCCCTGAAAAAAGGGAGATTAATATTGGCCTCTGGGCTTGTGTGCCAGTTGTGAGCGTGCCATCTGTGCCAGTCCTGAGCGTGCCATCTCTCTCACAAATAGTGGGCCATAGAAAGCCTATTTAAATATTTTTTGGGTTTTATAAATTCTCCCAGAAAAAAAGGGAGATTAATATTGGCCTCTGGGCTTCTGTGCCAGTCCTGAGCGTGCCATCTGTGCCAGTCCTGAGCGTCCCATCTCTCTCACAAATAGTGGGCCATAGAAAGCCTATTTAATTTTTTTTTTGGTTTTATAAATTTTCACTGAAAAAAGGGAGATTAATATTGGCCTCTGGGCTTGTGTGCCAGTTGTGAGCGTGCCATCTGTGCCAGTCCTGAGCGTGCCATCTCTCTCACAAATAGTGGGCCATAGAAAGCCTATTTAAATATTTTTTTGGTTTTATAAATTCTCCCAGAAAAAAAGGGAGATTAATATTGGCCTCTGGGCTTCTGTGCCAGTCCTGAGTGTGCCATCTGTGCCAGTCCTGAGCGTCCCATCTCTCTCACAAATAGTGGGCCATAGAAAGCCTATATTTTTTTTGGGGGGGGTTTTAGAAATTCTCCCTGGAAAAAAAAAGGGAGATTAATATTGCCCTTTGGGCTTGTGTGCCAGTACTAAGCGTTCCATCTCTCTCTCTCTCTCTTAGTCAGTGGGCCATAGAACGCCTATTTTTGGTTTTATTTGTTTTCTAAATTCTCCCTGAAAAAATCATTTTATTTTATTTGGTTTCTAAATTCTTCCTGATAAAATCATATTTTTTTTATTATTTTTTTTTCTAAAGTCTCCCTGAAAAAAAAAAAAAAAAAAAAAAAACAGTGGGAGATTAATATTGGCCTTTCTGCTTGTGTGCCAGTCTTGACTCCTGGGTGTGCCATCTCTCTCTCTCTCTCTCTCTCTCCAATTGTGGTCCATAGAAAGCCTATATTTTTTTTCCTTGATTTGGGTTCCAAAATCTACCAGAGAAAATAACTCCATCAATCATTGGTAGAAAAATATTGGCCTCTGGGCTTGTGTGCCACTCCTGATTCCTGTGTGCGTCATCTCTCAGTCAGTGGGCCATAGAACGCCTATTTTTGGTTTTATTTGTTTTCTAAATTCTCCCTGAAAAAATAATTTTATTTTATTTGGTTTCTAAATTCTTCCTGATAAAATCATATTTTTTTTATTTTTTTTTTCTAAAGTCTCCCTGAAAAAAAAAAAAAAAAAAAAAAAACAGTGGGAGATTAATATTGGCCTTTCTGCTTGTGTGCCAGTCTTGACTCCTGGGTGTGCCATCTCTCTCTCTCTCTCTCTCTCTCTCTCTCCAATTGTGGTCCATAGAAAGCCTATATTTTTTTTCCTTGATTTGGGTTCCAAAATCTACCAGAGAAAATAACTCCATCAATCATTGGTAGAAAAATATTGGCCTCTGGGCTTGTGTGCCACTCCTGATTCCTGTGTGCGTCATCTCTCACTCAGTGGCCCATAGAAAGCATATAGTTTGTTACATTTGTTTTCTAAATTCTCCCTGCAAAAATCAATTTTTTTTTTTTGGGGGGGTTTCTAAAGTGTTCCTGAAAAAAATAAAAATAAAAAACAAATAATAGTGTGACATTAATAT
Organism: Ranitomeya imitator; assembly: GCF_032444005.1. Classification (NCBI taxonomy): domain Eukaryota; kingdom Metazoa; phylum Chordata; class Amphibia; order Anura; family Dendrobatidae; genus Ranitomeya; species Ranitomeya imitator. The sequence goes on along the minus strand of NW_027193730.1, from coordinate 107,764 downwards.
TAACATTTGTGCTTCAGTGACAGTCCTGCGTGTGGGGCATCTCTCTAATTTGCAGCCACCAAAAAAAGAGTGTGTAACATTGTGCCTGATTTTCGCGGTGGTCTCACCAACCTGTAAAGGGGTAGCTAAATCATACTGAAGTTATAGCTCACCGTGTAAGTTGTGTGACTGCAACAAATAACGTTAGTTTGGTTACGTTTTTAAAACAATGAGGAAGTCTAGTGGAAGAGGTCGTGGCCGGGGGCGTTCATTGTCAGCTGGTAATGAGGGTAGTGGTAGTGGTGGAGCATCAGGTGGTCGTGGGGAAAAAAATATTGCACCTAAGTCTGGAGCTGTGGAGCCAGGTTCGTCGTCCGGCTACACAAGGCCTCGAACGCTCCCTTTTCTGGGATTAGGAAAACCGCTTTTAAAGCCGGAGCAGCAAGAGCAAGTTTTGGCTTATCTTGCTGACTCAGCCTCTAGCTCTTTTGCCTCCTCTCGTGAAACTGGTAAAAGTAAAAGCAGCGCGTCGTTAGTGGATGTTCACGGTCAGGGACAAGTCACTTCCTTGTCCTCTTCAGCAAAAACAACAACAGAGAAGAATGCAGCAGGCGACACAACGGGTTACTCCATGGAGCTCTTTACACATACCGTCCCTGGCTTAGAAAGTGAAGCAGTTAACAGTCCATGCCCATTACAAATTGAATCTGACATGGAGTGCACTGACGCACAGCCACAGCCAGACTACTATGCTGGTCCTTTGACTCAGACCACAACATTGCCCTCGCAGGGTGCTGATCAAGAATCAGACCCTGATGAGACTATGTTGCCCCATCACGAACGCTATACCACCGAACGACACGGTGACACAGACGAAGTTGCGCAGGAGGTACAAGAAGAGTTATTAGATGACCCAGTTCTTGACCCCGATTGGCAGCCATTGGGGGAACAGGGTGCAGGCGGCAGCAGTTCTGAAGCAGAGGAGGAGGAGGGGCCGCAGCAGGCATCAACATCGCCACAGGTTCCATCTGCCGGGCCCGTATCTTGCCCAAAACGCGTGGCAAAGCCAAAACCTGGTGGAGGACAGCGTGGCCATCCGGTTAAAGCTCAGTCTGCAATGCCTGAAAAGGTATCCGATGCTAGAAAGAGTGCAGTCTGGCATTTTTTTAAACAACATCCAATTGATCAGCGCAAAGTCATCTGTCAAAAATGTTCTACTTCCTTAAGCAGAGGTCAGAATCTGAAAAGTCTCAATACTAGTTGCATGCATAGACATTTAACCACCATGCATTTGAAAGCTTGGACTAACTACCAAACGTCCCTTAAGGTTGTTGCACCCTCGGCCAATGAAGCTAGTCATCAACGCAACATCCCTTCCGGCAGTGTAGGACCACCATTTAGCGCACCACCTGCTGTATCTGTGCAGGTATCTTTGCCAGGCCAAAGCAGTCAGGGTCAGGGAATCACCAGTTTCGTAGTAGGAAACACTGCATCTAGGGCACCGGCGGCAACAATACCATCTCCCACCGTCTCTCAGTCTGCCATGTCCACCGGCACCCCCGCTAGTTCCACGATCTCCATCTCTCCAGTCCAGCTCACCCTACATGAGACTATGGTTAGAAAAAGGAAGTACTTAGCCTCGCATCCGCGTACACAGGGTTTGAACGCCCACATAGCTAGACTAATTTCGTTAGAGATGATGCCCTACCGGTTAGTTGAAAGCGAAGCTTTCAAAGACCTGATGGACTACGCTGTACCACGCTACGAGCTACCCAGTCGACACTTTTTTTCCAGAAAAGCCATCCCAGCCCTCCACCAGCATGTTAAAGAGCGCATCGTCCATGCACTCAGGCAATCTGTGAGCACAAAGGTGCACCTGACAACAGATGCATGGACCAGTAGGCATGGCCAGGGACGTTACGTGTCCATCACGGCACACTGGGTAAATGTGGTGGATTCAGGGTCCACAGGGGACAGCAAGTTTGGGACAGTTCTGCCTAGCCCACGGTCTAGTAAACAGTTGTCTGTAGCCGTTCGCACCCCCTCCTCCTCCTCCTCCTCCTCGTCCTCCTGCAGAAGCAAGAGCTCGTCCACAGACCGCAGTCGCACAAACACTCCATCCGCACCTGCCACTGTTGCACACCAGGTCTCCCATTATGGGGCAGCTACTGGCATACGTCAGCAGGCTGTATTGGCTATGAAGTGTTTGGGCGACAATAGACACACCGCGGAAGTTCTGTCCGAGTTCTTGCAGCAAGAAACGCAGTCGTGGCTGGGCACTGTAGATCTTGAGGCAGGCAAGGTAGTGAGTGATAACGGAAGGAATTTCATGGCTGCCATCTCCCTTTCCCAACTGAAACACATTCCTTGCCTGGCTCACACCTTAAACCTGGTGGTGCAGTGCTTCCTGAAAAGTTATCCGGGGTTATCCGACCTGCTCCTCAAAGTGCGTGGACTTTGCGCACATATCCGCCGTTCGCCTGTACACTCCAGCCGTATGCAGACCTATCAGCGTTCTTTGAACCTTCCCCAGCATCGCCTAATCATAGACGTTGCAACAAGGTGGAACTCAACACTGCACATGCTTCAGAGACTGTGCGAACAGAGGCGGGCTGTTATGTTTTTGTGGGAGGATACACATACACGGGCAGGCAGTAGGATGGCAGACATGGAGTTGTCAGGTGTGCAGTGGTCGAAGATTCAAGACATGTGTCAAGTCCTTCAGTGTTTTGAGGAATGCACACGGCTGGTTAGTGCAGACAACGCCATAATAAGCATGAGCATCCCCCTAATGCGTCTGCTGATGCAAAGTTTGACGCACATAAAGGATCAGGCGTCTGCACCAGAGGAAGAGGAAAGCCTTGATGACAGTCAGCGATTGTCTGGTCAGGGCAGTGTACATGACGAGGTACCGGGCGAAGAGGAGGTGGAGGATGAGGAGGATGATGGGGATGAGTATATTTTTAATGAGGAAGCTTTCCCGGGGGCACGGGAAATTGGTGGCGTGGCAAGGCCGGGTTCTGGTTTTTTGAGGGACACAAGTGACGTAGATTTGCCTGCAACTGCCCCTCAACCAAGCACAACCGCAGATTTGACAATGGGAACTTTGGCCCACATGGCGGATTATGCCTTGCGTATCCTCAAAAGGGACACACGCATTACAAAAATGATGAACGATGACGATTACTGGTTGGCCTGCCTCCTTGATCCTCGCTATAAAGGCAAATTGCAAAATATTATGCCACATGAGAACTTGGAACTAATATTAGCAACAAAACAATCAACTCTTGTTGACCGTTTGCTTCTGGCATTCCCTGCACACAGCGCCCGTGATCGTTCTCACACGAGCTCCAGGGGCCAGCAGACCAGAGGTGTTAGAGGGGCAGAAATCAGAAGTGGCGTTGGCCAGAGGGGTTTTCTGACCAGGTTGTGGAGTGATTTTTCTATGACCGCAGACAGGACAGGTACTGCAGCATCAATTCAAAGTGACAGGAGACAACATTTGTCCAGTATGGTTACAAACTATTTTTCATCCCTTATCGACGTTCTCCCTCAACCGTCATTCCCATTTGATTACTGGGCATCCAAATTAGACACCTGGCCAGAATTGGCAGAATATGCATTGCAGGAGCTTGCTTGCCCGGCAGCTAGTGTCCTATCAGAAAGAGTATTCAGTGCTGCAGGTTCAATACTAACAGAAAAAAGGACTCGTCTGGCTACCCAAAATGTAGATGATCTAACCTTCATTAAAATGAACCACAACTGGATTTCAAAATCTTTTGCCCCACCCTGCCCGGCTGACACCTAGCTTTCCTATGAAAAGGTCTTGCCTGTGGACTATTCTGAATGACTTTTCCAATCTCGTAATTTTCTTCACCTGATTGTCCAGCATACGACATGTTTCCACCTCACGAAATGGCCAAACTCCCCACACGGGGTCGTGCTATCGCCACTTTGCGCTTGGACCCTTGAGAGTGCTGTTTGTCTGAAGAGGTGGGTGTGGCCGCTTTTGGTCGACGGCACTGCCACTGGGTCCCTCATAGTACAATAAAGTGTCTCTGGCGGTGGTGGTGCGCACCCAACGTCAGACTCACCGTTGTAATATGAGGGGCCCTGTGCCTGTACCGCCGGCCACAAGCCAGTTCCCCCCCCCCAGCTCAAACAGTGCTCTACCACTAGCAAAATTATCTCTCACAGCTTCACCAATGTGTAGTCTAGGCGCTGACATCCTTCAATGCCTGGCACTGACAATACCATTGTTTTGACATTTTTGTTATGTTAGGCCTTCGAAGCCTGTCTGCGGTCACTCCTTCCACTAGACTTCCACTGACCATACACTGCTGCCCATGTACCCCTGGAACCAATTTAAAGTGCCTACAGCCAGCCCAATTTTGTTATGTTAGGCCTTCGAAGACTGTCTGCCGTCACTCCTTCCACTAGACTTCCACTGACCATACACTGCTGCCCATGTACCCCTGGAACCAATTTAAAGTGCCTACAGCCAGCCCAATTTTGTTATGTTAGGCCTTGGAAGCCTGTCTGCGGTCACTCCTTCCACTAGACTTCCACTGACCAGACCACTGCTGCCCATGTACCCCTGGAACCAATTTAAAGTGCCTACAGCCAGCCCAATTTTGTTATGCTAGGCCTTGGAAGCCTGTCTGCGGTCACTCCTTCCACTAGACTTCCACTGACCAGACCACTGCTGCCCGTGTACCCCTGGAACCAATTTAAAATTGCCTACAGCCATGTGTTAATATTTTAGGCCTTCGATGCCTGTCTGTGGTCACTCCTTCCACTAGGCCTCCACTGACCACACCACTGCTGCCCGTGTACCCCTGGAACCAATTTAAAATTGCCTACAGCCATGTGTGATTATTTTAGGCCTTCGATGCCTGTCTGCGGTCACTCCTTCCACTAGGCCTCCACTGACCACACCACTGCTGCCCGTGTAACCCTGGAACCAATTTAAAATTGCCTACAGCCATGTGTTATTATTTTAGGCCTTCGATGCCTGTCTGCGGTCACTCCTTCCACTAGGCCTCCACTGACCACACCACTGCTGCCCGTGTACCCCTGGAACCAATTTAAAATTGCCTACAGCCAGCCCAATTTTTTTATTTTAGGCCTTCGATGCCTGTCTGCGGTCCATTCTTTCAACTACTACTACACTGACCAGGGCACTGCTGCCCAAGTACCCCTGGAACCAATTTAAAATTGCCTACAGCCATGTGTTAATATTTTAGGCCTTCGATGCCTGTCTGTGGTCACTCCTTCCACTAGGCCTCCACTGACCACACCACTGCTGCCCGTGTACCCCTGGAACCAATTTAAAATTGCCTACAGCCATGTGTGATTATTTTAAGCCTTCGATGCCTGTCTGCGGTCACTCCTTCCACTTGGCCTCCACTGACCACACCACTGCTGCCCGTGTAACCCTGGAACCAATTTAAAATTGCCTACAGCCATGTGTTATTATTTTAGGCCTTCGATGCCTGTCTGCGGTCACTCCTTCCACTAGGCCTCCACTGACCACACCACTGCTGCCCGTGTACCCCTGGAACCAATTTAAAATTGCCTACAGCCAGCCCAATTTTTTTATTTTAGGCCTTCGATGCCTGTCTGCGGTCCATTCTTTCAACTACTACTACACTGACCAGGGCACTGCTGCCCAAGTACCCCTGGAACCAATTTAAAATTGCCTACAGCCATGTGTTAATATTTTAGGCCTTCGATGCCTGTCTGTGGTCACTCCTTCCACTAGGCCTCCACTGACCACACCACTGCTGCCCGTGTACCCCTGGAACCAATTTAAAATTGCCTACAGCCATGTGTGATTATTTTAGGCCTTCGATGCCTGTCTGCGGTCACTCCTTCCACTAGGCCTCCACTGACCACACCACTGCTGCCCGTGTAACCCTGGAACCAATTTAAAATTGCCTACAGCCATGTGTTATTATTTTAGGCCTTCGATGCCTGTCTGCGGTCACTCCTTCCACTAGGCATCCACTGACCACACCACTGCTGCCCGTGTACCCCTGGAACCAATTTAAAATTGCCTACAGCCAGCCCAATTTTTTTATTTTAGGCCTTCGATGCCTGTCTGCGGTCCATTCTTTCAACTACTACTACACTGACCAGGGCACTGCTGCCCAAGTACCCCTGGAACCAATTTAAAATTGCCTACAGCCATGTGTTAATATTTTAGGCCTTCGATGCCTGTCTGTGGTCACTCCTTCCACTAGGCCTCCACTGACCACACCACTGCTGCCCGTGTACCCCTGGAACCAATTTAAAATTGCCTACAGCCATGTGTGATTATTTTAGGCCTTCGATGCCTGTCTGCGGTCACTCCTTCCACTAGGCCTCCACTGACCACACCACTGCTGCCCGTGTAACCCTGGAACCAATTTAAAATTGCCTACAGCCATGTGTTATTATTTTAGGCCTTCGATGCCTGTCTGCGGTCACTCCTTCCACTAGGCCTCCACTGACCACACCACTGCTGCCCGTGTACCCCTGGAACCAATTTAAAATTGCCTACAGCCAGCCCAATTTTTTTATTTTAGGCCTTCGATGCCTGTCTGCGGTCCATTCTTTCAACTACTACTACACTGACCAGGGCACTGCTGCCCAAGTACCCCTGGAACCAATTTAAAATTGCCTACAGCCATGTGTTAATATTTTAGGCCTTCGATGCCTGTCTGCGGTCCATTCTTTCAACTACTACTACACTGACCAGGGCACTGCTGCCCAAGTACCCCTGGAACCAATTTAAAATTGCCTACAGCCATGTGTTAATATTTTAGGCCTTCGATGCCTGTCTGTGGTCACTCCTTCCACTAGGCCTCCACTGACCACACCACTGCTGCCCGTGTACCCCTGGAACCAATTTAAAATTGCCTACAGCCATGTGTGATTATTTTAGGCCTTCGATGCCTGTCTGCGGTCCCTCCTTCCACTAGGCCTCCACTGACCTGTCTACTGCGGCCCGTGTACCCCTTGAACCAACCTAATAAAATATTTAAAAAATTAATTTGATTATAAAAAATAAGATCGTGTTGAGATCTCAAATGCAGACATTTTAACAATCAAAACAAACACACAACAAATATCTGGAACTGTACTACAAAGGTCCAACAGCTACAATTTCTTTCTCCTGCAAGAAGTTAACTGAAAGTTTTTTGGAGTTGTTAACACAGATATGGCATCCACCGAGTGTTGTCCTGTCGCGTCTCCTTTAAATTATTTCCAATAAGATGTTAAACTATTAATTTAATAAAATCAATAATTAAAAAAATTATTGAGTAAGTCAAAAGCACATTGCAAATAAACATTAATTACAAATCAAGAAGCATGGCGCGTCCGAGGGTGAGTAGATACCGAATAAGAATATAATCACCCTCGGACGCGCAATGCTTATTTACAACAGCCTTCCTTCCTAAGAATCAGCCCTTCCGTGGTGTAGAGAGAGGTTGTTGTTACACTCCAAGGTGTTCCCCAGGTTGCCTTTCCTGAGCTTCGATCTTCCGGCTCTCGTTTAGTAGCTGTTGGAAACTACGCTGCATTAGGCCTACTAATTGTGTATGGGTGAAACAGTGGCGCATCTGCGGTCCCTCCTTCCACTAGGCCTCCACTGACCTGTCTACTGCGGCCCGTGTACCCCTTGAACCAACCTAATAAAATATTTAAAAAATTAATTTGATTATAAAAAATAAGATCGTGTTGAGATCTCAAATGCAGACATTTTAACAATCAAAACAAACACACAACAAATATCTGGAACTGTACTACAAAGGTCCAACAGCTACAATTTCTTTCTCCTGCAAGAAGTTAACTGAAAGTTTTTTGGAGTTGTTAACACAGATATGGCATCCACCGAGTGTTGTCCTGTCGCGTCTCCTTTAAATTATTTCCAATAAGATGTTAAACTATTAATTTAATAAAATCAATAATTAAAAAAATAATTGAGTAAGTCAAAAGCACATTGCAAATAAACATTAATTACAAATCAAGAAGCATGGCGCGTCCGAGGGTGAGTAGATACCGAATAAGAATATAATCACCCTCGGACGCGCAATGCTTATTTACAACAGCCTTCCTTCCTAAGAATCAGCCCTTCCGTGGTGTAGAGAGAGGTTGTTGTTACACTCCAAGGTGTTCCCCAGGTTGCCTTTCCTGAGCTTTGATCTTCCGGCTCTCGTTTAGTAGCTGTTGGAAACTACGCTGCATTAGGCCTACTAATTGTGTATGGGTGAAACAGTGGCGCATCTGCGGTCCCTCCTTCCACTAGGCCTCCACTGACCTGTCTACTGCGGCCCGTGTACCCCTTGAACCAACCTAATAAAATATTTAAAAAATTAATTTGATTATAAAAAATAAGATCGTGTTGAGATCTCAAATGCAGACATTTTAACAATCAAAACAAACACACAACAAATATCTGGAACTGTACTACAAAGGTCCAACAGCTACAATTTCTTTCTCCTGCAAGAAGTTAACTGAAAGTTTTTTGGAGTTGTTAACACAGATATGGCATCCACCGAGTGTTGTCCTGTCGCGTCTCCTTTAAATTATTTCCAATAAGATGTTAAACTATTAATTTAATAAAATCAATAATTAAAAAAATAATTGAGTAAGTCAAAAGCACATTGCAAATAAACATTAATTACAAATCAAGAAGCATGGCGCGTCCGAGGGTGAGTAGATACCGAATAAGAATATAATCACCCTCGGACGCGCAATGCTTATTTACAACAGCCTTCCTTCCTAAGAATCAGCCCTTCCGTGGTGTAGAGAGAGGTTGTTGTTACACTCCAAGGTGTTCCCCAGGTTGCCTTTCCTGAGCTTCGATCTTCCGGCTCTCGTTTAGTAGCTGTTGGAAACTACGCTGCATTAGGCCTACTAATTGTGTATGGGTGAAACAGTGGCGCATCTGCGGTCCCTCCTTCCACTAGGCCTCCACTGACCTGTCTACTGCGGCCCGTGTACCCCTTGAACCAACCTAATAAAATATTTAAAAAATTAATTTGATTATAAAAAATAAGATCGTGTTGAGATCTCAAATGCAGACATTTTAACAATCAAAACAAACACACAACAAATATCTGGAACTGTACTACAAAGGTCCAACAGCTACAATTTCTTTCTCCTGCAAGAAGTTAACTGAAAGTTTTTTGGAGTTGTTAACACAGATATGGCATCCACCGAGTGTTGTCCTGTCGCGTCTCCTTTAAATTATTTCCAATAAGATGTTAAACTATTAATTTAATAAAATCAATAATTAAAAAAATAATTGAGTAAGTCAAAAGCACATTGCAAATAAACATTAATTACAAATCAAGAAGCATGGCGCGTCCGAGGGTGAGTAGATACCGAATAAGAATATAATCACCCTCGGACGCGCAATGCTTATTTACAACAGCCTTCCTTCCTAAGAATCAGCCCTTCCGTGGTGTAGAGAGAGGTTGTTGTTACACTCCAAGGTGTTCCCCAGGTTGCCTTTCCTGAGCTTCGATCTTCCGGCTCTCGTTTAGTAGCTGTTGGAAACTACGCTGCATTAGGCCTACTAATTGTGTATGGGTGAAACAGTGGCGCATCTGCGGTCCCTCCTTCCACTAGGCCTCCACTGACCTGTCTACTGCGGCCCGTGTACCCCTTGAACCAACCTAATAAAATATTTAAAAAATTAATTTGATTATAAAAAATAAGATCGTGTTGAGATCTCAAATGCAGACATTTTAACAATCAAAACAAACACACAACAAATATCTGGAACTGTACTACAAAGGTCCAACAGCTACAATTTCTTTCTCCTGCAAGAAGTTAACTGAAAGTTTTTTGGAGTTGTTAACACAGATATGGCATCCACCGAGTGTTGTCCTGTCGCGTCTCCTTTAAATTATTTCCAATAAGATGTTAAACTATTAATTTAATAAAATCAATAATTAAAAAAATAATTGAGTAAGTCAAAAGCACATTGCAAATAAACATTAATTACAAATCAAGAAGCATGGCGCGTCCGAGGGTGAGTAGATACCGAATAAGAATATAATCACCCTCGGACGCGCAATGCTTATTTACAACAGCCTTCCTTCCTAAGAATCAGCCCTTCCGTGGTGTAGAGAGAGGTTGTTGTTACACTCCAAGGTGTTCCCCAGGTTGCCTTTCCTGAGCTTCGATCTTCCGGCTCTCGTTTAGTAGCTGTTGGAAACTACGCTGCATTAGGCCTACTAATTGTGTATGGGTGAAACAGTGGCGCATCTGCGGTCCCTCCTTCCACTAGGCCTCCACTGACCTGTCTACTGCGGCCCGTGTACCCCTTGAACCAACCTAATAAAATATTTAAAAAATTAATTTGATTATAAAAAATAAGATCGTGATGAGATCTCAAATGCAGACATTTTAACAATCAAAACAAACACACAACAAATATCTGGAACTGTACTACAAAGGTCCAACAGCTACAATTTCTTTCTCCTGCAAGAAGTTAACTGAAAGTTTTTTGGAGTTGTTAACACAGATATGGCATCCACCGAGTGTTGTCCTGTCGCGTCTCCTTTAAATTATTTCCAATAAGATGTTAAACTATTAATTTAATAAAATCAATAATTAAAAAAATAATTGAGTAAGTCAAAAGCACATTGCAAATAAACATTAATTACAAATCAAGAAGCATGGCGCGTCCGAGGGTGAGTAGATACCGAATAAGAATATAATCACCCTCGGACGCGCAATGCTTATTTACAACAGCCTTCCTTCCTAAGAATCAGCCCTTCCGTGGTGTAGAGAGAGGTTGTTGTTACACTCCAAGGTGTTCCCCAGGTTGCCTTTCCTGAGCTTCGATCTTCCGGCTCTCGTTTAGTAGCTGTTGGAAACTACGCTGCATTAGGCCTACTAATTGTGTATGGGTGAAACAGTGGCGCATCTGCGGTCCCTCCTTCCACTAGGCCTCCACTGACCTGTCTACTGCGGCCCGTGTACCCCTTGAACCAACCTAATAAAATATTTAAAAAATTAATTTGATTATAAAAAATAAGATCGTGTTGAGATCTCAAATGCAGACATTTTAACAATCAAAACAAACACACAACAAATATCTGGAACTGTACTACAAAGGTCCAACAGCTACAATTTCTTTCTCCTGCAAGAAGTTAACTGAAAGTTTTTTGGAGTTGTTAACACAGATATGGCATCCACCGAGTGTTGTCCTGTCGCGTCTCCTTTAAATTATTTCCAATAAGATGTTAAACTATTAATTTAATAAAATCAATAATTAAAAAAATAATTGAGTAAGTCAAAAGCACATTGCAAATAAACATTAATTACAAATCAAGAAGCATGGCGCGTCCGAGGGTGAGTAGATACCGAATAAGAATATAATCACCCTCGGACGCGCAATGCTTATTTACAACAGCCTTCCTTCCTAAGAATCAGCCCTTCCGTGGTGTAGAGAGAGGTTGTTGTTACACTCCAAGGTGTTCCCCAGGTTGCCTTTCCTGAGCTTCGATCTTCATGCTCTCGTTTAGTAGGTGTCGGAAAGTAGGCTGCATTAGGCCTAAAAAATGGGGAATGGGGTGGAGAGAGATGGTGTGTTACACTCCAAGGTGTTCTCCAGGTTTCCTCGCCATTGCTTCGATCTTCCGACTCTCGTTTAGTAGTTGTAGAAAACTACACTGCATTAGGCCTACAAAATGGGTATCGGGTGGAGAGAGATGGTGTGTTACACTCCAAGGTGTTCCCCAGGTTGCCTTTCCTGAGCTTCTATCTTCAGGCTCTCATTAAATTGTGGTTAAATGGAACAACTGCATTTGGCGTACTAGTTGGTTTGGGGCCTACTATCGGTGTCTGCCACTCCTTGCTGTTCTCCTGGTTTCCTGTCCTGAAATTCCATTTTCAGCCTCTCGTTAAGTAGTTGTTAATGTTAGACTGCATTTGGCCTACTAGTTGGGTTGGGGCCTACTATCGGTGTCTGCCACTCCTTGCTGTTCTCCTCCACTGAACAAAGCTGTGCCGCCTGTTTACTACGGTTGCCAATTTTGAACTGCATTTCGACTACTTACTGATTTGGCCCTACTCTCTGTGTCAGCCTCTCATTCCAGTTGTCCTCCACTGCAATGCCCCCTGGTTATTCCTGTGTTACCAATTTTGAACTGCATTTAGCCCACTTTATTCTTTGGGCCTATATCTGTGTTTCCACTTCATCGTGCCCATTGCCCAGCCAGTGATAGATGAGTCTGCTGGTACATTGACCCATAACGCAACATTCCCCGTGCACGCTACACAACAACATTGTGACCCTGCTGAAAGTCAGGTTGCTCTTCCCGCATACCATACCACCTTACACGGGGACAAAGAGGAAGGTGCAGATGAAAGTGCAGGTTCCTTCATCAGGTGGGGGGAGGAATACTAGTTGGCGACGTCACTGGCACAGGGCCTCTCATAGTACGCAAAAGTGTTGCTGCCGGTGGGAGGCGCCCCCGCCGTGCAAACACACCGCTGTACTTTGAGGGGCCCTGTGCCAGTGCCAATGCCAACGAGTGGGCCCCCCCTGCTTGCTCAGGATCACAGCACTTGCAAAGTTGAAATACTTACCTCTCCCTGCTCCACTGCCGTGACGTGGTCCAGATTTACTGGGCCCACTAATTACTTGAACCAGCCCTACCCCCCACAACTTTAGCCAAATGACCCCCAATTTCAAATGCCTTCCAATTATTTTAAGGTAAATTACGCTTGACAAGCTTCATTAAGAAGAATGGATGGTTTTGACATTAAAATGGGCACTCTAGGTGTTTTCCTGGCCCCCACTCACTGCCGACTATGCTGCCCCATTGACTTGCATTGGGTTTCGTGTTTCGGTCGATCCCGACTTTACGTCATAATCGGCCGATTTCACTCGACCCGACTTTGGACATAGTCGGGTTTCGCAAAACCCGGCTCGACTCTAAAAAGGTCAAGGTCGCTCAACTCTAGTCCTCAGTGTTGTGAGAACGATGACTGGTTAAAATTTTTGGTGGTTTCTTGTTCAGTCCATAGGCCTACATCATGTGGCAAACCGGTGAGCATGTGGCTCTATTAGTATAGGAGATACCTGAAAACATATCACACTTTTCATCATAGTGCTTTTACCAATGCATAAAATGCATGGAGAAGTCATTTCGAATGACTGGTCCTCAGTGTTGTGAGAACGATGACTGGTTAAAATTTTTGGTGGTTTCTTGTTCAGTCCATAGGCCTACATCATGTGGCAAACCGGTGAGCATGTGGCTCTATTAGTATAGGAGATACCTGAAAACATATCACACTTTTCATCAGTGCTTTTACCAATGCATAAAATGCATGGAGAAGTCATTTCGAATGACTGGTCCTCAGTGTTGTGAGAACGATGACTGGTTAAAATTTTTGGTGGTTTCTTGTTCAGTCCATAGGCCTACATCATGTGGCAAACCGGTGAGCATGTGGCTCTATTAGTATAGGAGATACCTGAAAACATATCACACTTTTCATCATAGTGCTTTTACCAATGCATAAAATGCCTGGAGAAGTCATTTCGAATGACTGGTCCTCAGTGTAGTGAGAACGATGACTGGTTAAAATTTTTGGTGGTTTCTTGTTCAGTCCATAGGCCTACATCATGTGGCAAACCGGTGAGCATGTGGCTCTATTAGTATAGGAGATACCTGAAAACATATCACACTTTTCATCATAGTGCTTTTACCAATGCATAAAATGCATGGAGAAGTCATTTCGAATGACTGGTCCGCAGTGTTGTGAGAACGATGACTGGTTAAAATTTTTGGTGGTTTCTTGTTCAGTCCATAGGCCTACATCATGTGGCAAACCGGTGAGCATGTGGCTCTATTAGTATAGGAGATACCTGAAAACATATCACACTTTTCATCAGTGCTTTTACCAATGCATAAAATGCATGGAGAAGTCATTTCGAATGACTGGTCCTCAGTGTTGTGAGAACGATGACTGGTTAAAATTTTTGGTGGTTTCTTGTTCAGTCCATAGGCCTACATCATGTGGCAAACCGGTGAGCATGTGGCTCTATTAGTATAGGAGATACCTGAAAACATTTCACACTTTTCATCATAGTGCTTTTACCAATGCATAAAATGCATGGAGTAGTCATTTCGAATTACTGGTCCTCAGTGTTGTGAGAACGATGACTGGTTAAAATTTTTGGTGGTTTCTTGTTCAGTCCATAGGCCTACATCATGTGGCAAACCGGTGAGCATGTGGCTCTATTAGTATAGGAGATACCTGAAAACATATCACACTTTTCATCATAGTGCTTTTACCAATGCATAAAATGCATGGAGAAGTCATTTCGAATGACTGGTCCTCAGTGTTGTGAGAACGATGACTGGTTAAAATTTTTGGTGGTTTCTTGTTCAGTCCATTAGCCTACATCATGTGGCAAACCGGTGAGCATGTGGATCTATTAGTATAGGAGATACCTGAAAACATATCACACTTTTCATCATAGTGCTTTTACCAATGCATAAAATGCATGGAGAAGTCATTTCGAATGACTGGTCCTCAGTGTTGTGAGAACGATGGCTGGTTAAAATTTTTGGTGGTTTCTTGTTCAGTCCATAGGCCTACATCATGTGGCAAACCGGTGAGCATGTGGCTCTATTAGTATAGGAGATACCTGAAAACATATCACACTTTTCATCATAGTGCTTTTACCAATGCATAAAATGCATGGAGAAGTCATTTCGAATGACTGGTCCTCAGTGTTGTGAGAACGATGACTGGTTAAAATTTTTGGTGGTTTCTTGTTCAGTCCATAGGCCTACATCATGTGGCAAACCGGTGAGCATGTGGCTCTATTAATATAGGAGATACCTGAAAACATATCACACTTTTCATCATAGTGCTTTTATCAATGCATAAAATGCATGGAGAAGTCATTTCGAATGACTGGTCCTCAGTGTTGTGAGAACGATGACTGGTTAAAATTTTTGGTGGTTTCTTGTTCAGTCCATAGGCCTACATCATGTGGCAAACCGGTGAGCATGTGGCTCTATTAGTATAGGAGATACCTGAAAACATATCACACTTTTCATCATAGTGCTTTTACCAATGCATAAAATGCCTGGAGAAGTCATTTCGAATGACTGGTCCTCAGTGTTGTGAGAACGATGACTGGTTAAAATTTTTGGTGGTTTCTTGTTCAGTCCATAGGCCTACATCATGTGGCAAACCGGTGAGCATGTGGCTCTATTAGTATAGGAGATACCTGAAAACATATCACACTTTTCATCATAGTGCTTTTACCAATGCATAAAATGCATGGAGAAGTCATTTCGAATGACTGGTCCTCAGTGTTGTGAGAACGATGACTGGTTAAAATTTTTGGTGGTTTCTTGTTCAGTCCATAGGCCTACATCATGTGGCAAACCGGTGAGCATGTGGCTCTATTAGTATAGGAGATACCTGAAAACATATCACACTTTTCATCAGTGCTTTTACCAATGCATAAAATGCATGGAGAAGTCATTTCGAATGACTGGTCCTCAGTGTTGTGAGAACGATGACTGGTTAAAATTTTTGGTGGTTTCTTGTTCAGTCCATAGGCCTACATCATGTGGCAAACCGGTGAGCATGTGGCTCTATTAGTATAGGAGATACCTGAAAACATATCACACTTTTCATCATAGTGCTTTTACCAATGCATAAAATGCATGGAGAAGTCATTTCGAATGACTGGTCCTCAGTGTTGTGAGAACGATGGCTGGTTAAAATTTTTGGTGGTTTCTTGTTCAGTCCATAGGCCTACATCATGTGGCAAACCGGTGAGCATGTGGCTCTATTAGTATAGGAGATACCTGAAAACATATCACACTTTTCATCATAGTGCTTTTACCAATGCATAAAATGCATGGAGAAGTCATTTCGAATGACTGGTCCTCAGTGTTGTGAGAACGATGACTGGTTAAAATTTTTGGTGGTTTCTTGTTCAGTCCATAGGCCTACATCATGTGGCAAACCGGTGAGCATGTGGCTCTATTAATATAGGAGATACCTGAAAACATATCACACTTTTCATCTTAGTGCTTTTATCAATGCATAAAATGCATGGAGAAGTCATTTCGAATGACTGGTCCTCAGTGTTGTGAGAACGATGACTGGTTAAAATTTTTGGTGGTTTCTTGTTCAGTCCATAGGCCTACATCATGTGGCAAACCGGTGAGCATGTGGCTCTATTAGTATAGGAGATACCTGAAAACATATCACACTTTTCATCATAGTGCTTTTACCAATGCATAAAATGCATGGAGTAGTCATTTCGAATTACTGGTCCTCAGTGTTGTGAGAACGATGACTGGTTAAAATTTTTGGTGGTTTCTTGTTCAGTCCATAGGCCTACATCATGTGGCAAACCGGTGAGCATGTGGCTCTATTAGTATAGGAGATACCTGAAAACATATCACACTTTTCATCATAGTGCTTTTACCAATGCATAAAATGCATGGAGAAGTCATTTCGAATGACTGGTCCTCAGTGTTGTGAGAACGATGACTGGTTAAAATTTTTGGTGGTTTCTTGTTCAGTCCATTAGCCTACATCATGTGGCAAACCGGTGAGCATGTGGCTCTATTAGTATAGGAGATACCTGAAAACATATCACACTTTTCATCATAGTGCTTTTACCAATGCATAAAATACATGGAGAAGTCATTTCGAATGACTGGTCCTCAGTGTTGTGAGAACGATGGCTGGTTAAAATTTTTGGTGGTTTCTTGTTCAGTCCATAGGCCTACATCATGTGGCAAACCGGTGAGCATGTGGCTCTATTAGTATAGGAGATACCTGAAAACATATCACACGTTTCATCATAGTGCTTTTACCAATGCATAAAATGCATGGAGAAGTCATTTCGAATGACTGGCCCTCAGTGTTGTGAGAACGATGACTGGTTAAAATTTTTGGTGGTTTCTTGTTCAGTCCATTAGCCTACATCATGTGGCAAACCGGTGAGCATGTGGCTCTATTAGTATAGGAGATACCTGAAAACATATCACACTTTTCATCATAGTGCTTTTACCAATGCATAAAATGCATGGAGAAGTCATTTCGAATGACTGGTCCTCAGTGTTGTGAGAACGATGACTGGTTAGAATTTTTGGTGGTTTCTTGTTCAGTCCATAGGCCTACATCATGTGGCAAACCGGTGAGCATGTGGCTCTATTAGTATAGGAGATACCTGAAAACATATCACACTTTTCATCATAGTGCTTTTACCAATGCATAAAATGCATGGAGAAGTCATTTCGAATGACTGGTCCTCAGTGTTGTGAGAACGATGACTGGTTAAAATTTTTGGTGGTTTCTTGTTCAGTCCATAGGCCTACATCATGTGGCAAACCGGTGAGCATGTGGCTCTATTAGTATAGGAGATACCTGAAAACATATCACACTTTTCATCATAGTGCTTTTACCAATGCATAAAATGCATGGAGAAGTCATTTCGAATGACTGGTCCTCAGTGTTGTGAGAACGATGACTGGTTAAAATTTTTGGTGGTTTCTTGTTCAGTCCATAGGCCTACATCATGTGGCAAACCGGTGAGCATGTGGCTCTATTAGTATAGGAGATACCTGAAAACATATCACACTTTTCATCATAGTGCTTTTACCAATGCATAAAATGCATGGAGAAGTCATTTCGAATGACTGGTCCTCAGTGTTGTGAGAACGATGACTGGTTAAAATTTTTGGTGGTTTCTTGTTCAGTCCATAGGCCTACATCATGTGGGAAACCGGTGAGCATGTGGCTCTATTAGTATAGGAGATACCTGAAAACATATCACACTTTTCATCATAGTGCTTTTACCAATGCATAAAATGCCTGGAGAAGTCATTTCGAATGACTGGTCCTCAGTGTTGTGAGAACGATGACTGGTTAAAATTTTTGGTGGTTTCTTGTTCAGTCCATAGGCCTACATCATGTGGCAAACCGGTGAGCATGTGGCTCTATTAGTATAGGAGATACCTGAAAACATATCACACTTTTCATCATAGTGCTTTTACCAATGCATAAAATGCATGGAGAAGTCATTTCGAATGACTGGTCCTCAGTGTTGTGAGAACGATGACTGGTTAAAATTTTTGGTGGTTTCTTGTTCAGTCCATAGGCCTACATCATGTGGCAAACCGGTGAGCATGTGGCTCTATTAGTATAGGAGATACCTGAAAACATATCACACTTTTCATCATAGTGCTTTTACCAATGCATAAAATGCATGGAGAAGTCATTTCGAATGACTGGTCCTCAGTGTTGTGAGAACGATGACTGGTTAAAATTTTTGGTGGTTTCTTGTTCAGTCCATTAGCCTACATCATGTGGCAAACCGGTGAGCATGTGGCTCTATTAGTATAGGAGATACCTGAAAACATATCACACTTTTCATCATAGTGCTTTTACCAATGCATAAAATGCATGGAGAAGTCATTTCGAATGACTGTTCCTCAGTGTTGTGAGAACGATGGCTGGTTAAAATTTTTGGTGGTTTCTTGTTCAGTCCATAGGCCTACATCATGTGGCAAACCGGTGAGCATGTGGCTCTATTAGTATAGGAGATACCTGAAAACATATCACACTTTTCATCATAGTGCTTTTACCAATGCATAAAATGCATGGAGAAGTCATTTCGAATGACTGGTCCTCAGTGTTGTGAGAACGATGACTGGTTAGAATTTTTGGTGGTTTCTTGTTCAGTCCATAGGCCTACATCATGTGGCAAACCGGTGAGCATGTGGCTCTATTAGTATAGGAGATACCTGAAAACATATCACACTTTTCATCATAGTGCTTTTACCAATGCATAAAATGCATGGAGAAGTCATTTGGAATGACTGGTCCTCAGTGTTGTGAGAACGATGACTGGTTAAAATTTTTGGTGGTTTCTTGTTCAGTCCATAGGCCTACATCATGTGGCAAACCGGTGAGCATGTGGCTCTATTAGTATAGGAGATACCTGAAAACATATCACACTTTTCATCATAGTGCTTTTACCAATGCATAAAATGCATGGAGAAGTCATTTCGAATGACTGGTCCTCAGTGTTGTGAGAACGATGACTGGTTAAAATTTTTGGTGGTTTCTTGTTCAGTCCATAGGCCTACATCATGTGGCAAACCGGTGAGCATGTGGCTCTATTAGTATAGGAGATACCTGAAAACATATCACACTTTTCATCATAGTGCTTTTACCAATGCATAAAATGCATGGAGAAGTCATTTCGAATGACTGGTCCTCAGTGTTGTGAGAACGATGACTGGTTAAAATTTTTGGTGGTTTCTTGTTCAGTCCATAGGCCTACATCATGTGGGAAACCGGTGAGCATGTGGCTCTATTAGTATAGGAGATACCTGAAAACATATCACACTTTTCATCATAGTGCTTTTACCAATGCATAAAATGCCTGGAGAAGTCATTTCGAATGACTGGTCCTCAGTGTTGTGAGAACGATGACTGGTTAAAATTTTTGGTGGTTTCTTGTTCAGTCCATAGGCCTACATCATGTGGCAAACCGGTGAGCATGTGGCTCTATTAGTATAGGAGATACCTGAAAACATATCACACTTTTCATCATAGTGCTTTTACCAATGCATAAAATGCCTGGAGAAGTCATTTCGAATGACTGGTCCTCAGTGTTGTGAGAACGATGACTGGTTAAAATTTTTGGTGGTTTCTTGTTCAGTCCATAGGCCTACATCATGTGGCAAACCGGTGAGCATGTGGCTCTATTAGTATAGGAGATACCTGAAAACATATCACACTTTTCATCATAGTGCTTTTACCAATGCATAAAATGCATGGAGAAGTCATTTCGAATGACTGGTCCTCAGTGTTGTGAGAACGATGACTGGTTAGAATTTTTGGTGGTTTCTTGTTCAGTCCATAGGCCTACATCATGTGGCAAACCGGTGAGCATGTGGCTCTATTAGTATAGGAGATACCTGAAAACATATCACACTTTTCATCATAGTGCTTTTACCAATGCATAAAATGCATGGAGAAGTCATTTCGAATGACTGGTCCTCAGTGTTGTGAGAACGATGACTGGTTAAAATTTTTGGTGGTTTCTTGTTCAGTCCATAGGCCTACATCATGTGGCAAACCGGTGAGCATGTGGCTCTATTAGTATAGGAGATACCTGAAAACATATCACACTTTTCATCATAGTGCTTTTACCAATGCATAAAATGCATGGAGAAGTCATTTCGAATGACTGGTCCTCAGTGTTGTGAGAACGATGACTGGTTAAAATTTTTGGTGGTTTCTTGTTCAGTCCATAGGCCTACATCATGTGGCAAACCGGTGAGCATGTGGCTCTATTAGTATAGGAGATACCTGAAAACATATCACACTTTTCATCATAGTGCTTTTACCAATGCATAAAATGCATGGAGAAGTCATTTCGAATGACTGGTCCTCAGTGTTGTGAGAACGATGACTGGTTAAAATTTTTGGTGGTTTCTTGTTCAGTCCATAGGCCTACATCATGTGGCAAACCGGTGAGCATGTGGCTCTATTAGTATAGGAGATACCTGAAAACATATCACACTTTTCATCATAGTGCTTTTACCAATGCATAAAATGCCTGGAGAAGTCATTTCGAATGACTGGTCCTCAGTGTTGTGAGAACGATGACTGGTTAAAATTTTTGGTGGTTTCTTGTTCAGTCCATAGGCCTACATCATGTGGCAAACCGGTGAGCATGTGGCTCTATTAGTATAGGAGATACCTGAAAACATATCACACTTTTCATCATAGTGCTTTTACCAATGCATAAAATGCATGGAGAAGTCATTTCGAATGACTGGTCCTCAGTGTTGTGAGAACGATGACTGGTTAGAATTTTTGGTGGTTTCTTGTTCAGTCCATAGGCCTACATCATGTGGCAAACCGGTGAGCATGTGGCTCTATTAGTATAGGAGATACCTGAAAACATATCACACTTTTCATCATAGTGCTTTTACCAATGCATAAAATGCATGGAGAAGTCATTTCGAATGACTGGTCCTCAGTGTTGTGAGAACGATGACTGGTTAAAATTTTTGGTGGTTTCTTGTTCAGTCCATAGGCCTACATCATGTGGCAAACCGGTGAGCATGTGGCTCTATTAGTATAGGAGATACCTGAAAACATATCACACTTTTCATCATAGTGCTTTTACCAATGCATAAAATGCATGGAGAAGTCATTTCGAATGACTGGTCCTCAGTGTTGTGAGAACGATGACTGGTTAAAATTTTTGGTGGTTTCTTGTTCAGTCCATAGGCCTACATCATGTGGCAAACCGGTGAGCATGTGGCTCTATTAGTATAGGAGATACCTGAAAACATATCACACTTTTCATCATAGTGCTTTTACCAATGCATAAAATGCATGGAGAAGTCATTTCGAATGACTGGTCCTCAGTGTTGTGAGAACGATGACTGGTTAAAATTTTTGGTGGTTTCTTGTTCAGTCCATAGGCCTACATCATGTGGGAAACCGGTGAGCATGTGGCTCTATTAGTATAGGAGATACTTGAAAACATATCACACTTTTCATCATAGTGCTTTTACCAATGCATAAAATGCCTGGAGAAGTCATTTCGAATGACTGGTCCTCAGTGTTGTGAGAACGATGACTGGTTAAAATTTTTGGTGGTTTCTTGTTCAGTCCATAGGCCTACATCATGTGGCAAACCGGTGAGCATGTGGCTCTATTAGTATAGGAGATACCTGAAAACATATCACACTTTTCATCATAGTGCTTTTACCAATGCATAAAATGCATGGAGAAGTCATTTCGAATGACTGGTCCTCAGTGTTGTGAGAACGATGACTGGTTAAAATTTTTGGTGGTTTCTTGTTCAGTCCATAGGCCTACATCATGTGGCAAACCGGTGAGCATGTGGCTCTATTAGTATAGGAGATACCTGAAAATATATCACACTTTTCATCATAGTGCTTTACCAATGCATAAAATGCATGGAGAAGTCATTTCGAATGACTGGTCCTCAGTGTTGTGAGAACGATGACTGGTTAAAATTTTTGGTGGTTTCTTGTTCAGTCCATAGGCCTACATCATGTGGCAAACCGGTGAGCATGTGGCTCTATTAGTATAGGAGATACCTGAAAACATATCACACTTTTCATCATAGTGCTTTTACCAATGCATAAAATGCCTGGAGAAGTCATTTCGAATGACTGGTCCTCAGTGTTGTGAGAACGATGACTGGTTAAAATTTTTGGTGGTTTCTTGTTCAGTCCATAGGCCTACATCATGTGGCAAACCGGTGAGCATGTGGCTCTATTAGTATAGGAGATACCTGAAAACATATCACACTTTTCATCATAGTGCTTTTACCAATGCATAAAATGCATGAAGTCATTTCGAATGACTGGTCCGCAGTGTTGTGAGAACGATGACTGGTTAAAATTTTTGGTGGTTTCTTGTTCAGTCCATAGGCCTACATCATGTGGCAAACCGGTGAGCATGTGGCTCTATTAGTATAGGAGATACCTGAAAACATATCACACTTTTCATCAGTGCTTTTACCAATGCATAAAATGCATGGAGAAGTCATTTCGAATGACTGGTCCTCAGTGTTGTGAGAACGATGACTGGTTAAAATTTTTGGTGGTTTCTTGTTCAGTCCATAGGCCTACATCATGTGGCAAACCGGTGAGCATGTGGCTCTATTAGTATAGGAGATACCTGAAAACATATCACACTTTTCATCATAGTGCTTTTACCAATGCATAAAATGCATGGAGAAGTCATTTCGAATGACTGGTCCTCAGTGTTCTGAGAACGATGACTGGTTAAAATTTTTGGTGGTTTCTTGTTCAGTCCATTAGCCTACATCATGTGGCAAACCGGTGAGCATGTGGCTCTATTAGTATAGGAGATACCTGAAAACATATCACACTTTTCATCATAGTGCTTTTACCAATGCATAAAATGCATGGAGAAGTCATTTCGAATGACTGGTCCTCAGTGTTGTGAGAACGATGGCTGGTTAAAATTTTTGGTGGTTTCTTGTTCAGTCCATAGGCCTACATCATGTGGCAAACCGGTGAGCATGTGGCTCTATAAGTATAGGAGATACCTGAAAACATATCACACGTTTCATCATAGTGCTTTTACCAATGCATAAAATGCATGGAGAAGTCATTTCGAATGACTGGCCCTCAGTGTTGTGAGAACGATGACTGGTTAAAATTTTTGGTGGTTTCTTGTTCAGTCCATTAGCCTACATCATGTGGCAAACCGGTGAGCATGTGGCTCTATTAGTATAGGAGATACCTGAAAACATATCACACTTTTCATCATAGTGCTTTTACCAATGCATAAAATGCATGGAGAAGTCATTTCGAATGACTGGTCCTCAGTGTTGTGAGAACGATGACTGGTTAAAATTTTTGGTGGTTTCTTGTTCAGTCCATAGGCCTACATCATGTGGCAAACCGGTGAGCATGTGGCTCTATTAATATAGGAGATACCTGAAAACATATCACACTTTTCATCATAGTGCTTTTATCAATGCATAAAATGCATGGAGAAGTCATTTCGAATGACTGGTCCTCAGTGTTGTGAGAACGATGACTGGTTAAAATTTTTGGTGGTTTCTTGTTCAGTCCATAGGCCTACATCATGTGGCAAACCGGTGAGCATGTGGCTCTATTAGTATAGGAGATACCTGAAAACATATCACACTTTTCATCATAGTGCTTTTACCAATGCATAAAATGCATGGAGAAGTCATTTCGAATGACTGGTCCTCAGTGTTGTGAGAACGATGACTGGTTAAAATTTTTGGTGGTTTCTTGTTCAGTCCATAGGTCTACATCATGTGGGAAACCGGTGAGCATGTGGCTCTATTAGTATAGGAGATACCTGAAAACATATCACACTTTTCATCATAGTGCTTTTACCAATGCATAAAATGCCTGGAGAAGTCATTTCGAATGACTGGTCCTCAGTGTTGTGAGAACGATGACTGGTTAAAATTTTTGGTGGTTTCTTGTTCAGTCCATAGGCCTACATCATGTGGCAAACCGGTGAGCATGTGGCTCTATTAGTATAGGAGATACCTGAAAACATATCACACTTTTCATCATAGTGCTTTTACCAATGCATAAAATGCATGGAGAAGTCATTTCGAATGACTGGTCCTCAGTGTTGTGAGAACGATGACTGGTTAAAATTTTTGGTGGTTTCTTGTTCAGTCCATAGGCCTACATCATGTGGCAAACCGGTGAGCATGTGGCTCTATTAGTATAGGAGATACCTGAAAACATATCACACTTTTCATCATAGTGCTTTTACCAATGCATAAAATGCATGGAGAAGTCATTTCGAATGACTGGTCCTCAGTGTTGTGAGAACGATGACTGGTTAAAATTTTTGGTGGTTTCTTGTTCAGTCCATTAGCCTACATCATGTGGCAAACCGGTGAGCATGTGGCTCTATTAGTATAGGAGATACCTGAAAACATATCACACTTTTCATCATAGTGCTTTTACCAATGCATAAAATGCATGGAGAAGTCATTTCGAATGACTGGTCCTCAGTGTTGTGAGAACGATGGCTGGTTAAAATTTTTGGTGGTTTCTTGTTCAGTCCATAGGCCTACATCATGTGGCAAACCGGTGAGCATGTGGCTCTATTAGTATAGGAGATACCTGAAAACATATCACACTTTTCATCATAGTGCTTTTACCAATGCATAAAATGCATGGAGAAGTCATTTCGAATGACTGGTCCTCAGTGTTGTGAGAACGATGACTGGTTAGAATTTTTGGTGGTTTCTTGTTCAGTCCATAGGCCTACATCATGTGGCAAACCGGTGAGCATGTGGCTCTATTAGTATAGGAGATACCTGAAAACATATCACACTTTTCATCATAGTGCTTTTACCAATGCATAAAATGCATGGAGAAGTCATTTGGAATGACTGGTCCTCAGTGTTGTGAGAACGATGACTGGTTAAAATTTTTGGTGGTTTCTTGTTCAGTCCATAGGCCTACATCATGTGGAAAACCGGTGAGCATGTGGCTCTATTAGTATAGGAGATACCTGAAAACATATCACACTTTTCATCATAGTGCTTTTACCAATGCATAAAATGCATGGAGAAGTCATTTCGAATGACTGGTCCTCAGTGTTGTGAGAACGATGACTGGTTAAAATTTTTGGTGGTTTCTTGTTCAGTCCATAGGCCTACATCATGTGGCAAACCGGTGAGCATGTGGCTCTATTAGTATAGGAGATACCTGAAAACATATCACACTTTTCATCATAGTGCTTTTACCAATGCATAAAATGCATGGAGAAGTCATTTCGAATGACTGGTCCTCAGTGTTGTGAGAACGATGACTGGTTAAAATTTTTGGTGGTTTCTTGTTCAGTCCATAGGCCTACATCATGTGGGAAACCGGTGAGCATGTGGCTCTATTAGTATAGGAGATACCTGAAAACATATCACACTTTTCATCATAGTGCTTTTACCAATGCATAAAATGCCTGGAGAAGTCATTTCGAATGACTGGTCCTCAGTGTTGTGAGAACGATGACTGGTTAAAATTTTTGGTGGTTTCTTGTTCAGTCCATAGGCCTACATCATGTGGCAAACCGGTGAGCATGTGGCTCTATTAGTATAGGAGATACCTGAAAACATATCACACTTTTCATCATAGTGCTTTTACCAATGCATAAAATGCATGGAGAAGTCATTTCGAATGACTGGTCCTCAGTGTTGTGAGAACGATGACTGGTTAAAATTTTTGGTGGTTTCTTGTTCAGTCCATAGGCCTACATCATGTGGGAAACCGGTGAGCATGTGGCTCTATTAGTATAGGAGATACCTGAAAACATATCACACTTTTCATCATAGTGCTTTTACCAATGCATAAAATGCCTGGAGAAGTCATTTCGAATGACTGGTCCTCAGTGTTGTGAGAACGATGACTGGTTAAAATTTTTGGTGGTTTCTTGTTCAGTCCATAGGCCTACATCATGTGGCAAACCGGTGAGCATGTGGCTCTATTAGTATAGGAGATACCTGAAAACATATCACACTTTTCATCATAGTGCTTTTACCAATGCATAAAATGCATGGAGAAGTCATTTCGAATGACTGGTCCTCAGTGTTGTGAGAACGATGACTGGTTAGAATTTTTGGTGGTTTCTTGTTCAGTCCATAGGCCTACATCATGTGGCAAACCGGTGAGCATGTGGCTCTATTAGTATAGGAGATACCTGAAAACATATCACACTTTTCATCATAGTGCTTTTACCAATGCATAAAATGCATGGAGAAGTCATTTCGAATGACTGGTCCTCAGTGTTGTGAGAACGATGACTGGTTAAAATTTTTGGTGGTTTCTTGTTCAGTCCATAGGCCTACATCATGTGGCAAACCGGTGAGCATGTGGCTCTATTAGTATAGGAGATACCTGAAAACATATCACACTTTTCATCATAGTGCTTTTACCAATGCATAAAATGCATGGAGAAGTCATTTCGAATGACTGGTCCTCAGTGTTGTGAGAACGATGACTGGTTAAAATTTTTGGTGGTTTCTTGTTCAGTCCATAGGCCTACATCATGTGGGAAACCGGTGAGCATGTGGCTCTATTAGTATAGGAGATACTTGAAAACATATCACACTTTTCATCATAGTGCTTTTACCAATGCATAAAATGCCTGGAGAAGTCATTTCGAATGACTGGTCCTCAGTGTTGTGAGAACGATGACTGGTTAAAATTTTTGGTGGTTTCTTGTTCAGTCCATAGGCCTACATCATGTGGCAAACCGGTGAGCATGTGGATCTATTAGTATAGGAGATACCTGAAAACATATCACACTTTTCATCATAGTGCTTTTACCAATGCATAAAATGCATGGAGAAGTCATTTCGAATGACTGGTCCTCAGTGTTGTGAGAACGATGACTGGTTAAAATTTTTGGTGGTTTCTTGTTCAGTCCATAGGCCTACATCATGTGGGAAACCGGTGAGCATGTGGCTCTATTAGTATAGGAGATACTTGAAAACATATCACACTTTTCATCATAGTGCTTTTACCAATGCATAAAATGCCTGGAGAAGTCATTTCGAATGACTGGTCCTCAGTGTTGTGAGAACGATGACTGGTTAAAATTTTTGGTGGTTTCTTGTTCAGTCCATAGGCCTACATCATGTGGCAAACCGGTGAGCATGTGGCTCTATTAGTATAGGAGATACCTGAAAACATATCACACTTTTCATCATAGTGCTTTTACCAATGCATAAAATGCATGGAGAAGTCATTTCGAATGACTGGTCCTCAGTGTTGTGAGAACGATGACTGGTTAAAATTTTTGGTGGTTTCTTGTTCAGTCCATAGGCCTACATCATGTGGCAAACCGGTGAGCATGTGGCTCTATTAGTATAGGAGATACCTGAAAACATATCACACTTTTCATCATAGTGCTTTTAGCAATGCATAAAATGCCTGGAGAAGTCATTTCGAATGACTGGTCCTCAGTGTTGTGAGAACGATGACTGGTTAAAATTTTTGGTGGTTTCTTGTTCAGTCCATAGGCCTACATCATGTGGCAAACAGGTGAGCATGTGGCTCTATTAGTATAGGAGATACCTGAAAACATATCACACTTTTCATCATAGTGCTTTTACCAATGCATAAAATGCATGGAGAAGTCATTTCGAATGACTGGTCCGCAGTGTTGTGAGAACGATGACTGGTTAAAATTTTTGGTGGTTTCTTGTTCAGTCCATAGGCCTACATCATGTGGCAAACCGGTGAGCATGTGGCTCTATTAGTATAGGAGATACCTGAAAACATATCACACTTTTCATCATAGTGCTTTTACCAATGCATAAAATGCATGGAGAAGTCATTTCGAATGACTGGTCCTCAGTGTTGTGAGAACGATGACTGGTTAAAATTTTTGGTGGTTTCTTGTTCAGTCCATAGGCCTACATCATGTGGCAAACCGGTGAGCATGTGGCTCTATTAGTATAGGAGATACCTGAAAACATATCACACTTTTCATCATAGTGCTTTTACCAATGCATAAAATGCATGGAGAAGTCATTTCGAATGACTGGTCCTCAGTGTTGTGAGAACGATGACTGGTTAAAATTTTTGGTGGTTTCTTGTTCAGTCCATAGGCCTACATCATGTGGGAAACCGGTGAGCATGTGGCTCTATTAGTATAGGAGATACTTGAAAACATATCACACTTTTCATCATAGTGCTTTTACCAATGCATAAAATGCCTGGAGAAGTCATTTCGAATGACTGGTCCTCAGTGTTGTGAGAACGATGACTGGTTAAAATTTTTGGTGGTTTCTTGTTCAGTCCATAGGCCTACATCATGTGGCAAACCGGTGAGCATGTGGATCTATTAGTATAGGAGATACCTGAAAACATATCACACTTTTCATCATAGTGCTTTTACCAATGCATAAAATGCATGGAGAAGTCATTTCGAATGACTGGTCCTCAGTGTTGTGAGAACGATGACTGGTTAAAATTTTTGGTGGTTTCTTGTTCAGTCCATAGGCCTACATCATGTGGGAAACCGGTGAGCATGTGGCTCTATTAGTATAGGAGATACTTGAAAACATATCACACTTTTCATCATAGTGCTTTTACCAATGCATAAAATGCCTGGAGAAGTCATTTCGAATGACTGGTCCTCAGTGTTGTGAGAACGATGACTGGTTAAAATTTTTGGTGGTTTCTTGTTCAGTCCATAGGCCTACATCATGTGGCAAACCGGTGAGCATGTGGCTCTATTAGTATAGGAGATACCTGAAAACATATCACACTTTTCATCATAGTGCTTTTACCAATGCATAAAATGCATGGAGAAGTCATTTCGAATGACTGGTCCTCAGTGTTGTGAGAACGATGACTGGTTAAAATTTTTGGTGGTTTCTTGTTCAGTCCATAGGCCTACATCATGTGGCAAACCGGTGAGCATGTGGCTCTATTAGTATAGGAGATACCTGAAAACATATCACACTTTTCATCATAGTGCTTTTAGCAATGCATAAAATGCCTGGAGAAGTCATTTCGAATGACTGGTCCTCAGTGTTGTGAGAACGATGACTGGTTAAAATTTTTGGTGGTTTCTTGTTCAGTCCATAGGCCTACATCATGTGGCAAACAGGTGAGCATGTGGCTCTATTAGTATAGGAGATACCTGAAAACATATCACACTTTTCATCATAGTGCTTTTACCAATGCATAAAATGCATGGAGAAGTCATTTCGAATGACTGGTCCGCAGTGTTGTGAGAACGATGACTGGTTAAAATTTTTGGTGGTTTCTTGTTCAGTCCATAGGCCTACATCATGTGGCAAACCGGTGAGCATGTGGCTCTATTAGTATAGGAGATACCTGAAAACATATCACACTTTTCATCATAGTGCTTTTACCAATGCATAAAATGCATGGAGAAGTCATTTCGAATGACTGGTCCTCAGTGTTGTGAGAACGATGACTGGTTAAAATTTTTGGTGGTTTCTTGTTCAGTCCATAGGCCTACATCATGTGGCAAACCGGTGAGCATGTGGCTCTATTAGTATAGGAGATACCTGAAAACATATCACACTTTTCATCATAGTGCTTTTACCAATGCATAAAATGCATGGAGTAGTCATTTCGAATTACTGGTCCTCAGTGTTGTGAGAACGATGACTGGTTAAAATTTTTGGTGGTTTCTTGTTCAGTCCATAGGCCTACATCATGTGGCAAACCGGTGAGCATGTGGCTCTATTAGTATAGGAGATACCTGAAAACATATCACACTTTTCATCATAGTGCTTTTACCAATGCATAAAATGCATGGAGAAGTCATTTCGAATGACTGGTCCTCAGTGTTGTGAGAACGATGACTGGTTAAAATTTTTGGTGGTTTCTTGTTCAGTCCATTAGCCTACATCATGTGGCAAACCGGTGAGCATGTGGCTCTATTAGTATAGGAGATACCTGAAAACATATCACACTTTTCATCATAGTGCTTTTACCAATGCATAAAATGCATGGAGAAGTCATTTCGAATGACTGGTCCTCAGTGTTGTGAGAACGATGGCTGGTTAAAATTTTTGGTGGTTTCTTGTTCAGTCCATAGGCCTACATCATGTGGCAAACCGGTGAGCATGTGGCTCTATTAGTATAGGAGATACCTGAAAACATATCACACGTTTCATCATAGTGCTTTTACCAATGCATAAAATGCATGGAGAAGTCATTTCGAATGACTGGCCCTCAGTGTTGTGAGAACGATGACTGGTTAAAATTTTTGGTGGTTTCTTGTTCAGTCCATTAGCCTACATCATGTGGCAAACCGGTGAGCATGTGGCTCTATTAGTATAGGAGATACCTGAAAACATATCACACTTTTCATCATAGTGCTTTTACCAATGCATAAAATGCATGGAGAAGTCATTTCGAATGACTGGTCCTCAGTGTTGTGAGAACGATGACTGGTTAAAATTTTTGGTGGTTTCTTGTTCAGTCCATAGGCCTACATCATGTGGCAAACCGGTGAGCATGTGGCTCTATTAATATAGGAGATACCTGAAAACATATCACACTTTTCATCATAGTGCTTTTATCAATGCATAAAATGCATGGAGAAGTCATTTCGAATGACTGGTCCTCACTGTTGTGAGAACGATGACTGGTTAAAATTTTTGGTGGTTTCTTGTTCAGTCCATAGGCCTACATCATGTGGCAAACCGGTGAGCATGTGGCTCTATTAGTATAGGAGATACCTGAAAACATATCACACTTTTCATCATAGTGCTTTTACCAATGCATAAAATGCCTGGAGAAGTCATTTCGTATGACTGGTCCTCAGTGTTGTGAGAACGATGACTGGTTAAAATTTTTGGTGGTTTCTTGTTCAGTCCATAGGCCTACATCATGTGGCAAACCGGTGAGCATGTGGCTCTATTAGTATAGGAGATACCTGAAAACATATCACACTTTTCATCATAGTGCTTTTACCAATGCATAAAATGCATGGAGAAGTCATTTCGAATGACTGGTCCTCAGTGTTGTGAGAACGATGACTGGTTAAAATTTTTGGTGGTTTCTTGTTCAGTCCATAGGCCTACATCATGTGGCAAACCGGTGAGCATGTGGCTCTATTAGTATAGGAGATACCTGAAAACATATCACACTTTTCATCAGTGCTTTTACCAATGCATAAAATGCATGGAGAAGTCATTTCGAATGACTGGTCCTCAGTGTTGTGAGAACGATGACTGGTTAAAATTTTTGGTGGTTTCTTGTTCAGTCCATAGGCCTACATCATGTGGCAAACCGGTGAGCATGTGGCTCTATTAGTATAGGAGATACCTGAAAACATATCACACTTTTCATCATAGTGCTTTTACCAATGCATAAAATGCATGGAGTAGTCATTTCGAATTACTGGTCCTCAGTGTTGTGAGAACGATGACTGGTTAAAATTTTTGGTGGTTTCTTGTTCAGTCCATAGGCCTACATCATGTGGCAAACCGGTGAGCATGTGGCTCTATTAGTATAGGAGATACCTGAAAACATATCACACTTTTCATCATAGTGCTTTTACCAATGCATAAAATGCATGGAGAAGTCATTTCGAATGACTGGTCCTCAGTGTTGTGAGAACGATGACTGGTTAAAATTTTTGGTGGTTTCTTGTTCAGTCCATTAGCCTACATCATGTGGCAAACCGGTGAGCATGTGGCTCTATTAGTATAGGAGATACCTGAAAACATATCACACTTTTCATCATAGTGCTTTTACCAATGCATAAAATACATGGAGAAGTCATTTCGAATGACTGGTCCTCAGTGTTGTGAGAACGATGGCTGGTTAAAATTTTTGGTGGTTTCTTGTTCAGTCCATAGGCCTACATCATGTGGCAAACCGGTGAGCATGTGGCTCTATTAGTATAGGAGATACCTGAAAACATATCACACGTTTCATCATAGTGCTTTTACCAATGCATAAAATGCATGGAGAAGTCATTTCGAATGACTGGCCCTCAGTGTTGTGAGAACGATGACTGGTTAAAATTTTTGGTGGTTTCTTGTTCAGTCCATTAGCCTACATCATGTGGCAAACCGGTGAGCATGTGGCTCTATTAGTATAGGAGATACCTGAAAACATATCACACTTTTCATCATAGTGCTTTTACCAATGCATAAAATGCATGGAGAAGTCATTTCGAATGACTGGTCCTCAGTGTTGTGAGAACGATGACTGGTTAAAATTTTTGGTGGTTTCTTGTTCAGTCCATAGGCCTACATCATGTGGCAAACCGGTGAGCATGTGGCTCTATTAATATAGGAGATACCTGAAAACATATCACACTTTTCATCTTAGTGCTTTTATCAATGCATAAAATGCATGGAGAAGTCATTTCGAATGACTGGTCCTCAGTGTTGTGAGAACGATGACTGGTTAAAATTTTTGGTGGTTTCTTGTTCAGTCCATAGGCCTACATCATGTGGCAAACCGGTGAGCATGTGGCTCTATTAGTATAAGAGATACCTGAAAATATATCACACTTTTCATCATAGTGCTTTTACCAATGCATAATATGACTGGAGAAGTCATTTCGAATGACTGGTCCTCAGTGTTGTGAGAACGATGACTGGTTAAAATTTTTGGTGGTTTCTTGTTCAGTCCATAGGCCTACATCATGTGGCAAACCGGTGAGCATGTGGCTCTATTAGTATAGGAGATACCTGAAAACATATCACACTTTTCATCATAGTGCTTTTACCAATGCATAAAATGCATGGAGAAGTCATTTCGAATGACTGGTCCTCAGTGTTGTGAGAACGATGACTGGTTAAAATTTTTGGTGGTTTCTTGTTCAGTCCATAGGCCTACATCATGTGGCAAACCGGTGAGCATGTGGCTCTATTAGTATAGGAGATACCTGAAAACATATCATACTTTTCATGATAGTGCTTTTACCAATGCATAAAATGCATGGAGAAGTCATTTCGAATGACTGGTCCTCAGTGTTGTGAGAACGATGACTG
The DNA here is from genome assembly GCF_032444005.1 of Ranitomeya imitator. Taxonomy (NCBI): domain Eukaryota; kingdom Metazoa; phylum Chordata; class Amphibia; order Anura; family Dendrobatidae; genus Ranitomeya; species Ranitomeya imitator. The sequence continues at coordinate 74,706 of NW_027193730.1, read as the reverse complement.
GTTAAAATTTTTGGTGGTTTCTTGTTCAGTCCATAGGCCTACATCATGTGGCAAACCGGTGAGCATGTGGCTCTATTAGTATAGGAGATACCTGAAAACATATCACACTTTTCATCGTGCTTTTACCAATGCATAAAATGCATGGAGAAGTCATTTCGAATGACTGGTCCTCAGTGTTGTGAGAACGATGACTGGTTAAAATTTTTGGTGGTTTCTTGTTCAGTCCATAGGCCTACATCATGTGGCAAACCGGTGAGCATGTGGCTCTATTAGTATAGGAAATACCTGAAAACATATCACACTTTTCATCATAGTGCTTTTACCAATGCATAAAATGCATGGAGAAGTCATTTCGAATGACTGGTCCTCAGTGTTGTGAGAACGATGACTGGTTAAAATTTTTGGTGGTTTCTTGTTCAGTCCATAGGCCTACATTATGTGGCAAACCGGTGAGCATGTGGCTCTATTAGTATAGGAGATACCTGAAAACATATCACACTTTTCATCATAGTGCTTTTACCAATGCATAAAATGCATGGAGAAGTCATTTCGAATGACTGGTCCTCAGTGTTGTGAGAACGATGACTGGTTAAAATTTTTGGTGGTTTCTTGTTCAGTCCATTAGCCTACATCATGTGGCAAACCGGTGAGCATGTGGCTCTATTAGTATAGGAGATACCTGAAAACATATCACACTTTTCATCATAGTGCTTTTACCAATGCATAAAATGCATGGAGAAGTCATTTCGAATGACTGGTCCTCAGTGTTGTGAGAACGATGGCTGGTTAAAATTTTTGGTGGTTTCTTGTTCAGTCCATAGGCCTACATCATGTGGCAAACCAGTGAGCATGTGGCTCTATTAGTATAGGAGATACCTGAAAACATATCACACTTTTCATCATAGTGCTTTTACCAATGCATAAAATGCATGGAGAAGTCATTTCGAATGACTGGTCCTCAGTGTTGTGAGAACGATGACTGGTTAAAATTTTTGGTGGTTTCTTGTTCAGTCCATAGGCCTACATCATGTGGCAAACCGGTGAGCATGTGGCTCTATTAGTATAGGAGATACCTGAAAATATATCACACTTTTCATCATAGTGCTTTTACCAATGCATAAAATGACTGGAGAAGTCATTTCGAATGACTGGTCCTCAGTAGGGTTGAGCGAAACGGGTCGAACATTTTCAAAAGTCGCCGACTTTTGGCTAAGTCGGGGTTTCATGAAACCCGATCCGACCCCTGTGCGGGGTCGGCCATGCGGTACGCGACTTTCGCGCCAAAGTCGCGTTTCAATGACGCGAAAAGCGCCATTTCTCAGCCAATGAAGGTAAACGCAGAGTGTGGGCAGCGTGATGACATAGGTCCTGGTCCCCACCATCTTAGAGAAGGGCATTGCAGTGATTGGCTTGCTGTCTGCAACGTCACAGGGGCTATAAAGAGGCGTTCCCGCCGACCGCCATCTTACTGCTGCTGATCTGAGCTTAGGGAGAGGTTGCTGCCGCTTTGTCAAAAGCAGGGATAGCGTTAGGCAGGGTCCATTAACCACAAAACCGCTTGTGCTGCAGCGATTTGCACTGTCCAACACCACCCTCGGTGTGCAGGGACAGTGGAAGTTTTTTTTTTTTTTTTTTCCCCTCAGCGCTGTAGCTCATTGGGCTGCCCTAGAAGGCTCCCTGATAGCTGCATTGCTGTGTGTACGCCGCTGTGCAAACCAACTGCTTTTTTCAAAGCACAAATCCTCTTGTTCCTTCCTTTCTGCACAGCTATCTTTTTTGTTTGTCCACACTTTTTATTTCATTTGTGCATCAGTCCACTCCTTATTGCTGCCTGCCATACCTGGCTGAGATTACTGCAGGCAGGGAGATAGTAGCTGCCTGCCATACCTGGCTGAGATTACTGCAGGCAGGGAGATAGTAATTGTAGGACATTCCCTGTTTTTTTTTTTTTTTTTTGGTGGGAGATTAAGATTGGCAATTTGGCATTTCTGCTAGAGTGCCATCCCTGTGTGTGCCATCTCTCTCACATAGTGGGCCATAGAAAGCCTTTTCATTTTTCTGTATTTTTTTTTGTGGGGTGTATAAATTCTCCCTGATAAAAATACAGTGGGAGATTAATATTGGCCTTTGGGCTTGTGTGCCAGTCCTGAGTGTGCCATCTCTCTCACAAATAGTGGGCCATAGAAAGCCTATTTTATTTTTTTGGGGGTTTTATAAATTCTCCCTGAAAAAAAGGGAGATTAATATTGGCCTCTGGGCTTCTGTGCCAGTCCTGAGCGTGCCATCTGTGCCAGTCCTGAGCGTCCCATCTCTCTCACAAATAGTGGGCCATAGAAAGCCTATTTAATTTTTTTTTTGGTTTTATAAATTTTCCCTGAAAAAAGGGAGATTAATATTGGCCTCTGGGCTTGTGTGCCAGTTGTGAGCGTGCCATCTGTGCCAGTCCTGAGCGTGCCATCTCTCTCACAAATAGTGGGCCATAGAAAGCCTATTTAAATTTTTTTTTGGTTTTATAAATTTTCCCTGAAAAAAGGGAGATTAATATTGGCCTCTGGGCTTGTGTGCCAGTTGTGAGCGTGCCATCTGTGCCAGTCCTGAGCGTGCCATCTCTCTCACAAATAGTGGGCCATAGAAAGCCTATTTAAATATTTTTTTGGTTTTATAAATTCTCCCAGAAAAAAAGGGAGATTAATATTGGCCTCTGGGCTTCTGTGCCAGTCCTGAGCGTGCCATCTGTGCCAGTCCTGAGCGTCCCATCTCTCTCACAAATAGTGGGCCATAGAAAGCCTATTTAATTTTTTTTTTGGTTTTATAAATTTTCACTGAAAAAAGGGAGATTAATATTGGCCTCTGGGCTTGTGTGCCAGTTGTGAGCGTGCCATCTGTGCCAGTCCTGAGCGTGCCATCTCTCTCACAAATAGTGGGCCATAGAAAGCCTATTTAAATATTTTTTTGGTTTTATAAATTCTCCCAGAAAAAAAGGGAGATTAATATTGGCCTCTGGGCTTCTGTGCCAGTCCTGAGTGTGCCATCTGTGCCAGTCCTGAGCGTCCCATCTCTCTCACAAATAGTGGGCCATAGAAAGCCTATATTTTTTTTGGGGGGGGTTTTAGAAATTCTCCCTGGAAAAAAAAAGGGAGATTAATATTGCCCTTTGGGCTTGTGTGCCAGTACTAAGCGTTCCATCTCTCTCTCTCTCTCTTAGTCAGTGGGCCATAGAACGCCTATTTTTGGTTTTATTTGTTTTCTAAATTCTCCCTGAAAAAATCATTTTATTTTATTTGGTTTCTAAATTCTTCCTGATAAAATCATATTTTTTTTATTATTTTTTTTTCTAAAGTCTCCCTGAAAAAAAAAAAAAAAAAAAAAAAACAGTGGGAGATTAATATTGGCCTTTCTGCTTGTGTGCCAGTCTTGACTCCTGGGTGTGCCATCTCTCTCTCTCTCTCTCTCTCTCCAATTGTGGTCCATAGAAAGCCTATATTTTTTTTCCTTGATTTGGGTTCCAAAATCTACCAGAGAAAATAACTCCATCAATCATTGGTAGAAAAATATTGGCCTCTGGGCTTGTGTGCCACTCCTGATTCCTGTGTGCGTCATCTCTCAGTCAGTGGGCCATAGAACGCCTATTTTTGGTTTTATTTGTTTTCTAATTCTCCCTGAAAAAATAATTTTATTTTATTTGGTTTCTAAATTCTTCCTGATAAAATCATATTTTTTTTATTTTTTTTTTTCTAAAGTCTCCCTGAAAAAAAAAAAAAAAAAAAAAAAACAGTGGGAGATTAATATTGGCCTTTCTGCTTGTGTGCCAGTCTTGACTCCTGGGTGTGCCATCTCTCTCTCTCTCTCTCTCTCTCTCTCTCCAATTGTGGTCCATAGAAAGCCTATATTTTTTTTCCTTGATTTGGGTTCCAAAATCTACCAGAGAAAATAACTCCATCAATCATTGGTAGAAAAATATTGGCCTCTGGGCTTGTGTGCCACTCCTGATTCCTGTGTGCGTCATCTCTCACTCAGTGGCCCATAGAAAGCATATAGTTTGTTACATTTGTTTTCTAAATTCTCCCTGCAAAAATCAATTTTTTTTTTTGGGGGGGGTTTCTAAAGTGTTCCTGAAAAAAATAAAAATAAAAAACAAATAATAGTGTGACATTAATATTAACATTTGTGCTTCAGTGACAGTCCTGCGTGTGGGGCATCTCTCTAATTTGCAGCCACCAAAAAAAGAGTGTGTAACATTGTGCCTGATTTTCGCGGTGGTCTCACCAACCTGTAAAGGGGTAGCTAAATCATACTGAAGTTATAGCTCACCGTGTAAGTTGTGTGACTGCAACAAATAACGTTAGTTTGGTTACGTTTTTAAAACAATGAGGAAGTCTAGTGGAAGAGGTCGTGGCCGGGGGCGTTCATTGTCAGCTGGTAATGAGGGTAGTGGTAGTGGTGGAGCATCAGGTGGTCGTGGGGAAAAAAATATTGCACCTAAGTCTGGAGCTGTGGAGCCAGGTTCGTCGTCCGGCTACACAAGGCCTCGAACGCTCCCTTTTCTGGGATTAGGAAAACCGCTTTTAAAGCCGGAGCAGCAAGAGCAAGTTTTGGCTTATCTTGCTGACTCAGCCTCTAGCTCTTTTGCCTCCTCTCGTGAAACTGGTAAAAGTAAAAGCAGCGCGTCGTTAGTGGATGTTCACGGTCAGGGACAAGTCACTTCCTTGTCCTCTTCAGCAAAAACAACAACAGAGAAGAATGCAGCAGGCGACACAACGGGTTACTCCATGGAGCTCTTTACACATACCGTCCCTGGCTTAGAAAGTGAAGCAGTTAACAGTCCATGCCCATTACAAATTGAATCTGACATGGAGTGCACTGACGCACAGCCACAGCCAGACTACTATGCTGGTCCTTTGACTCAGACCACAACATTGCCCTCGCAGGGTGCTGATCAAGAATCAGACCCTGATGAGACTATGTTGCCCCATCACGAACGCTATACCACCGAACGACACGGTGACACAGACGAAGTTGCGCAGGAGGTACAAGAAGAGTTATTAGATGACCCAGTTCTTGACCCCGATTGGCAGCCATTGGGGGAACAGGGTGCAGGCGGCAGCAGTTCTGAAGCAGAGGAGGAGGAGGGGCCGCAGCAGGCATCAACATCGCCACAGGTTCCATCTGCCGGGCCCGTATCTTGCCCAAAACGCGTGGCAAAGCCAAAACCTGGTGGAGGACAGCGTGGCCATCCGGTTAAAGCTCAGTCTGCAATGCCTGAAAAGGTATCCGATGCTAGAAAGAGTGCAGTCTGGCATTTTTTTAAACAACATCCAATTGATCAGCGCAAAGTCATCTGTCAAAAATGTTCTACTTCCTTAAGCAGAGGTCAGAATCTGAAAAGTCTCAATACTAGTTGCATGCATAGACATTTAACCACCATGCATTTGAAAGCTTGGACTAACTACCAAACGTCCCTTAAGGTTGTTGCACCCTCGGCCAATGAAGCTAGTCATCAACGCAACATCCCTTCCGGCAGTGTAGGACCACCATTTAGCGCACCACCTGCTGTATCTGTGCAGGTATCTTTGCCAGGCCAAAGCAGTCAGGGTCAGGGAATCACCAGTTTCGTAGTAGGAAACACTGCATCTAGGGCACCGGCGGCAACAATACCATCTCCCACCGTCTCTCAGTCTGCCATGTCCACCGGCACCCCCGCTAGTTCCACGATCTCCATCTCTCCAGTCCAGCTCACCCTACATGAGACTATGGTTAGAAAAAGGAAGTACTTAGCCTCGCATCCGCGTACACAGGGTTTGAACGCCCACATAGCTAGACTAATTTCGTTAGAGATGATGCCCTACCGGTTAGTTGAAAGCGAAGCTTTCAAAGACCTGATGGACTACGCTGTACCACGCTACGAGCTACCCAGTCGACACTTTTTTTCCAGAAAAGCCATCCCAGCCCTCCACCAGCATGTTAAAGAGCGCATCGTCCATGCACTCAGGCAATCTGTGAGCACAAAGGTGCACCTGACAACAGATGCATGGACCAGTAGGCATGGCCAGGGACGTTACGTGTCCATCACGGCACACTGGGTAAATGTGGTGGATTCAGGGTCCACAGGGGACAGCAAGTTTGGGACAGTTCTGCCTAGCCCACGGTCTAGTAAACAGTTGTCTGTAGCCGTTCGCACCCCCTCCTCCTCCTCCTCCTCCTCGTCCTCCTGCAGAAGCAAGAGCTCGTCCACAGACCGCAGTCGCACAAACACTCCATCCGCACCTGCCACTGTTGCACACCAGGTCTCCCATTATGGGGCAGCTACTGGCATACGTCAGCAGGCTGTATTGGCTATGAAGTGTTTGGGCGACAATAGACACACCGCGGAAGTTCTGTCCGAGTTCTTGCAGCAAGAAACGCAGTCGTGGCTGGGCACTGTAGATCTTGAGGCAGGCAAGGTAGTGAGTGATAACGGAAGGAATTTCATGGCTGCCATCTCCCTTTCCCAACTGAAACACATTCCTTGCCTGGCTCACACCTTAAACCTGGTGGTGCAGTGCTTCCTGAAAAGTTATCCGGGGTTATCCGACCTGCTCCTCAAAGTGCGTGGACTTTGCGCACATATCCGCCGTTCGCCTGTACACTCCAGCCGTATGCAGACCTATCAGCGTTCTTTGAACCTTCCCCAGCATCGCCTAATCATAGACGTTGCAACAAGGTGGAACTCAACACTGCACATGCTTCAGAGACTGTGCGAACAGAGGCGGGCTGTTATGTTTTTGTGGGAGGATACACATACACGGGCAGGCAGTAGGATGGCAGACATGGAGTTGTCAGGTGTGCAGTGGTCGAAGATTCAAGACATGTGTCAAGTCCTTCAGTGTTTTGAGGAATGCACACGGCTGGTTAGTGCAGACAACGCCATAATAAGCATGAGCATCCCCCTAATGCGTCTGCTGATGCAAAGTTTGACGCACATAAAGGATCAGGCGTCTGCACCAGAGGAAGAGGAAAGCCTTGATGACAGTCAGCGATTGTCTGGTCAGGGCAGTGTACATGACGAGGTACCGGGCGAAGAGGAGGTGGAGGATGAGGAGGATGATGGGGATGAGTATATTTTTAATGAGGAAGCTTTCCCGGGGGCACGGGAAATTGGTGGCGTGGCAAGGCCGGGTTCTGGTTTTTTGAGGGACACAAGTGACGTAGATTTGCCTGCAACTGCCCCTCAACCAAGCACAACCGCAGATTTGACAATGGGAACTTTGGCCCACATGGCGGATTATGCCTTGCGTATCCTCAAAAGGGACACACGCATTACAAAAATGATGAACGATGACGATTACTGGTTGGCCTGCCTCCTTGATCCTCGCTATAAAGGCAAATTGCAAAATATTATGCCACATGAGAACTTGGAACTAATATTAGCAACAAAACAATCAACTCTTGTTGACCGTTTGCTTCTGGCATTCCCTGCACACAGCGCCCGTGATCGTTCTCACACGAGCTCCAGGGGCCAGCAGACCAGAGGTGTTAGAGGGGCAGAAATCAGAAGTGGCGTTGGCCAGAGGGGTTTTCTGACCAGGTTGTGGAGTGATTTTTCTATGACCGCAGACAGGACAGGTACTGCAGCATCAATTCAAAGTGACAGGAGACAACATTTGTCCAGTATGGTTACAAACTATTTTTCATCCCTTATCGACGTTCTCCCTCAACCGTCATTCCCATTTGATTACTGGGCATCCAAATTAGACACCTGGCCAGAATTGGCAGAATATGCATTGCAGGAGCTTGCTTGCCCGGCAGCTAGTGTCCTATCAGAAAGAGTATTCAGTGCTGCAGGTTCAATACTAACAGAAAAAAGGACTCGTCTGGCTACCCAAAATGTAGATGATCTAACCTTCATTAAAATGAACCACAACTGGATTTCAAAATCTTTTGCCCCACCCTGCCCGGCTGACACCTAGCTTTCCTATGAAAAGGTCTTGCCTGTGGACTATTCTGAATGACTTTTCCAATCTCGTAATTTTCTTCACCTGATTGTCCAGCATACGACATGTTTCCACCTCACGAAATGGCCAAACTCCCCACACGGGGTCGTGCTATCGCCACTTTGCGCTTGGACCCTTGAGAGTGCTGTTTGTCTGAAGAGGTGGGTGTGGCCGCTTTTGGTCGACGGCACTGCCACTGGGTCCCTCATAGTACAATAAAGTGTCTCTGGCGGTGGTGGTGCGCACCCAACGTCAGACTCACCGTTGTAATATGAGGGGCCCTGTGCCTGTACCGCCGGCCACAAGCCAGTTCCCCCCCCCCAGCTCAAACAGTGCTCTACCACTAGCAAAATTATCTCTCACAGCTTCACCAATGTGTAGTCTAGGCGCTGACATCCTTCAATGCCTGGCACTGACAATACCATTGTTTTGACATTTTTGTTATGTTAGGCCTTCGAAGCCTGTCTGCGGTCACTCCTTCCACTAGACTTCCACTGACCATACACTGCTGCCCATGTACCCCTGGAACCAATTTAAAGTGCCTACAGCCAGCCCAATTTTGTTATGTTAGGCCTTCGAAGACTGTCTGCCGTCACTCCTTCCACTAGACTTCCACTGACCATACACTGCTGCCCATGTACCCCTGGAACCAATTTAAAGTGCCTACAGCCAGCCCAATTTTGTTATGTTAGGCCTTGGAAGCCTGTCTGCGGTCACTCCTTCCACTAGACTTCCACTGACCAGACCACTGCTGCCCATGTACCCCTGGAACCAATTTAAAGTGCCTACAGCCAGCCCAATTTTGTTATGCTAGGCCTTGGAAGCCTGTCTGCGGTCACTCCTTCCACTAGACTTCCACTGACCAGACCACTGCTGCCCGTGTACCCCTGGAACCAATTTAAAATTGCCTACAGCCATGTGTTAATATTTTAGGCCTTCGATGCCTGTCTGTGGTCACTCCTTCCACTAGGCCTCCACTGACCACACCACTGCTGCCCGTGTACCCCTGGAACCAATTTAAAATTGCCTACAGCCATGTGTGATTATTTTAGGCCTTCGATGCCTGTCTGCGGTCACTCCTTCCACTAGGCCTCCACTGACCACACCACTGCTGCCCGTGTACCCCTGGAACCAATTTAAAATTGCCTACAGCCAGCCCAATTTTTTTATTTTAGGCCTTCGATGCCTGTCTGCGGTCCATTCTTTCAACTACTACTACACTGACCAGGGCACTGCTGCCCAAGTACCCCTGGAACCAATTTAAAATTGCCTACAGCCATGTGTTAATATTTTAGGCCTTCGATGCCTGTCTGTGGTCACTCCTTCCACTAGGCCTCCACTGACCACACCACTGCTGCCCGTGTACCCCTGGAACCAATTTAAAATTGCCTACAGCCATGTGTGATTATTTTAAGCCTTCGATGCCTGTCTGCGGTCACTCCTTCCACTTGGCCTCCACTGACCACACCACTGCTGCCCGTGTAACCCTGGAACCAATTTAAAATTGCCTACAGCCATGTGTTATTATTTTAGGCCTTCGATGCCTGTCTGCGGTCACTCCTTCCACTAGGCCTCCACTGACCACACCACTGCTGCCCGTGTACCCCTGGAACCAATTTAAAATTGCCTACAGCCAGCCCAATTTTTTTATTTTAGGCCTTCGATGCCTGTCTGCGGTCCATTCTTTCAACTACTACTACACTGACCAGGGCACTGCTGCCCAAGTACCCCTGGAACCAATTTAAAATTGCCTACAGCCATGTGTTAATATTTTAGGCCTTCGATGCCTGTCTGTGGTCACTCCTTCCACTAGGCCTCCACTGACCACACCACTGCTGCCCGTGTACCCCTGGAACCAATTTAAAATTGCCTACAGCCATGTGTGATTATTTTAGGCCTTCGATGCCTGTCTGCGGTCACTCCTTCCACTAGGCCTCCACTGACCACACCACTGCTGCCCGTGTAACCCTGGAACCAATTTAAAATTGCCTACAGCCATGTGTTATTATTTTAGGCCTTCGATGCCTGTCTGCGGTCACTCCTTCCACTAGGCATCCACTGACCACACCACTGCTGCCCGTGTACCCCTGGAACCAATTTAAAATTGCCTACAGCCAGCCCAATTTTTTTATTTTAGGCCTTCGATGCCTGTCTGCGGTCCATTCTTTCAACTACTACTACACTGACCAGGGCACTGCTGCCCAAGTACCCCTGGAACCAATTTAAAATTGCCTACAGCCATGTGTTAATATTTTAGGCCTTCGATGCCTGTCTGTGGTCACTCCTTCCACTAGGCCTCCACTGACCACACCACTGCTGCCCGTGTACCCCTGGAACCAATTTAAAATTGCCTACAGCCATGTGTGATTATTTTAGGCCTTCGATGCCTGTCTGCGGTCACTCCTTCCACTAGGCCTCCACTGACCACACCACTGCTGCCCGTGTAACCCTGGAACCAATTTAAAATTGCCTACAGCCATGTGTTATTATTTTAGGCCTTCGATGCCTGTCTGCGGTCACTCCTTCCACTAGGCCTCCACTGACCACACCACTGCTGCCCGTGTACCCCTGGAACCAATTTAAAATTGCCTACAGCCAGCCCAATTTTTTTATTTTAGGCCTTCGATGCCTGTCTGCGGTCCATTCTTTCAACTACTACTACACTGACCAGGGCACTGCTGCCCAAGTACCCCTGGAACCAATTTAAAATTGCCTACAGCCATGTGTTAATATTTTAGGCCTTCGATGCCTGTCTGCGGTCCATTCTTTCAACTACTACTACACTGACCAGGGCACTGCTGCCCGTGTACCCCTGGAACCAATTTAAAATTGCCTACAGCCATGTGTTAATATTTTAGGCCTTCGATGCCTGTCTGTGGTCACTCCTTCCACTAGGCCTCCACTGACCACACCACTGCTGCCCGTGTACCCCTGGAACCAATTTAAAATTGCCTACAGCCATGTGTGATTATTTTAGGCCTTCGATGCCTGTCTGCGGTCCCTCCTTCCACTAGGCCTCCACTGACCTGTCTACTGCGGCCCGTGTACCCCTTGAACCAACCTAATAAAATATTTAAAAAATTAATTTGATTATAAAAAATAAGATCGTGTTGAGATCTCAAATGCAGACATTTTAACAATCAAAACAAACACACAACAAATATCTGGAACTGTACTACAAAGGTCCAACAGCTACAATTTCTTTCTCCTGCAAGAAGTTAACTGAAAGTTTTTTGGAGTTGTTAACACAGATATGGCATCCACCGAGTGTTGTCCTGTCGCGTCTCCTTTAAATTATTTCCAATAAGATGTTAAACTATTAATTTAATAAAATCAATAATTAAAAAAATAATTGAGTAAGTCAAAAGCACATTGCAAATAAACATTAATTACAAATCAAGAAGCATGGCGCGTCCGAGGGTGAGTAGATACCGAATAAGAATATAATCACCCTCGGACGCGCAATGCTTATTTACAACAGCCTTCCTTCCTAAGAATCAGCCCTTCCGTGGTGTAGAGAGAGGTTGTTGTTACACTCCAAGGTGTTCCCCAGGTTGCCTTTCCTGAGCTTCGATCTTCCGGCTCTCGTTTAGTAGCTGTTGGAAACTACGCTGCATTAGGCCTACTAATTGTGTATGGGTGAAACAGTGGCGCATCTGCGGTCCCTCCTTCCACTAGGCCTCCACTGACCTGTCTACTGCGGCCCGTGTACCCCTTGAACCAACCTAATAAAATATTTAAAAAATTAATTTGATTATAAAAAATAAGATCGTGTTGAGATCTCAAATGCAGACATTTTAACAATCAAAACAAACACACAACAAATATCTGGAACTGTACTACAAAGGTCCAACAGCTACAATTTCTTTCTCCTGCAAGAAGTTAACTGAAAGTTTTTTGGAGTTGTTAACACAGATATGGCATCCACCGAGTGTTGTCCTGTCGCGTCTCCTTTAAATTATTTCCAATAAGATGTTAAACTATTAATTTAATAAAATCAATAATTAAAAAAATAATTGAGTAAGTCAAAAGCACATTGCAAATAAACATTAATTACAAATCAAGAAGCATGGCGCGTCCGAGGGTGAGTAGATACCGAATAAGAATATAATCACCCTCGGACGCGCAATGCTTATTTACAACAGCCTTCCTTCCTAAGAATCAGCCCTTCCGTGGTGTAGAGAGAGGTTGTTGTTACACTCCAAGGTGTTCCCCAGGTTGCCTTTCCTGAGCTTTGATCTTCCGGCTCTCGTTTAGTAGCTGTTGGAAACTACGCTGCATTAGGCCTACTAATTGTGTATGGGTGAAACAGTGGCGCATCTGCGGTCCCTCCTTCCACTAGGCCTCCACTGACCTGTCTACTGCGGCCCGTGTACCCCTTGAACCAACCTAATAAAATATTTAAAAAATTAATTTGATTATAAAAAATAAGATCGTGTTGAGATCTCAAATGCAGACATTTTAACAATCAAAACAAACACACAACAAATATCTGGAACTGTACTACAAAGGTCCAACAGCTACAATTTCTTTCTCCTGCAAGAAGTTAACTGAAAGTTTTTTGGAGTTGTTAACACAGATATGGCATCCACCGAGTGTTGTCCTGTCGCGTCTCCTTTAAATTATTTCCAATAAGATGTTAAACTATTAATTTAATAAAATCAATAATTAAAAAAATAATTGAGTAAGTCAAAAGCACATTGCAAATAAACATTAATTACAAATCAAGAAGCATGGCGCGTCCGAGGGTGAGTAGATACCGAATAAGAATATAATCACCCTCGGACGCGCAATGCTTATTTACAACAGCCTTCCTTCCTAAGAATCAGCCCTTCCGTGGTGTAGAGAGAGGTTGTTGTTACACTCCAAGGTGTTCCCCAGGTTGCCTTTCCTGAGCTTCGATCTTCCGGCTCTCGTTTAGTAGCTGTTGGAAACTACGCTGCATTAGGCCTACTAATTGTGTATGGGTGAAACAGTGGCGCATCTGCGGTCCCTCCTTCCACTAGGCCTCCACTGACCTGTCTACTGCGGCCCGTGTACCCCTTGAACCAACCTAATAAAATATTTAAAAAATTAATTTGATTATAAAAAATAAGATCGTGTTGAGATCTCAAATGCAGACATTTTAACAATCAAAACAAACACACAACAAATATCTGGAACTGTACTACAAAGGTCCAACAGCTACAATTTCTTTCTCCTGCAAGAAGTTAACTGAAAGTTTTTTGGAGTTGTTAACACAGATATGGCATCCACCGAGTGTTGTCCTGTCGCGTCTCCTTTAAATTATTTCCAATAAGATGTTAAACTATTAATTTAATAAAATCAATAATTAAAAAAATAATTGAGTAAGTCAAAAGCACATTGCAAATAAACATTAATTACAAATCAAGAAGCATGGCGCGTCCGAGGGTGAGTAGATACCGAATAAGAATATAATCACCCTCGGACGCGCAATGCTTATTTACAACAGCCTTCCTTCCTAAGAATCAGCCCTTCCGTGGTGTAGAGAGAGGTTGTTGTTACACTCCAAGGTGTTCCCCAGGTTGCCTTTCCTGAGCTTCGATCTTCCGGCTCTCGTTTAGTAGCTGTTGGAAACTACGCTGCATTAGGCCTACTAATTGTGTATGGGTGAAACAGTGGCGCATCTGCGGTCCCTCCTTCCACTAGGCCTCCACTGACCTGTCTACTGCGGCCCGTGTACCCCTTGAACCAACCTAATAAAATATTTAAAAAATTAATTTGATTATAAAAAATAAGATCGTGTTGAGATCTCAAATGCAGACATTTTAACAATCAAAACAAACACACAACAAATATCTGGAACTGTACTACAAAGGTCCAACAGCTACAATTTCTTTCTCCTGCAAGAAGTTAACTGAAAGTTTTTTGGAGTTGTTAACACAGATATGGCATCCACCGAGTGTTGTCCTGTCGCGTCTCCTTTAAATTATTTCCAATAAGATGTTAAACTATTAATTTAATAAAATCAATAATTAAAAAAATAATTGAGTAAGTCAAAAGCACATTGCAAATAAACATTAATTACAAATCAAGAAGCATGGCGCGTCCGAGGGTGAGTAGATACCGAATAAGAATATAATCACCCTCGGACGCGCAATGCTTATTTACAACAGCCTTCCTTCCTAAGAATCAGCCCTTCCGTGGTGTAGAGAGAGGTTGTTGTTACACTCCAAGGTGTTCCCCAGGTTGCCTTTCCTGAGCTTCGATCTTCCGGCTCTCGTTTAGTAGCTGTTGGAAACTACGCTGCATTAGGCCTACTAATTGTGTATGGGTGAAACAGTGGCGCATCTGCGGTCCCTCCTTCCACTAGGCCTCCACTGACCTGTCTACTGCGGCCCGTGTACCCCTTGAACCAACCTAATAAAATATTTAAAAAATTAATTTGATTATAAAAAATAAGATCGTGATGAGATCTCAAATGCAGACATTTTAACAATCAAAACAAACACACAACAAATATCTGGAACTGTACTACAAAGGTCCAACAGCTACAATTTCTTTCTCCTGCAAGAAGTTAACTGAAAGTTTTTTGGAGTTGTTAACACAGATATGGCATCCACCGAGTGTTGTCCTGTCGCGTCTCCTTTAAATTATTTCCAATAAGATGTTAAACTATTAATTTAATAAAATCAATAATTAAAAAAATAATTGAGTAAGTCAAAAGCACATTGCAAATAAACATTAATTACAAATCAAGAAGCATGGCGCGTCCGAGGGTGAGTAGATACCGAATAAGAATATAATCACCCTCGGACGCGCAATGCTTATTTACAACAGCCTTCCTTCCTAAGAATCAGCCCTTCCGTGGTGTAGAGAGAGGTTGTTGTTACACTCCAAGGTGTTCCCCAGGTTGCCTTTCCTGAGCTTCGATCTTCCGGCTCTCGTTTAGTAGCTGTTGGAAACTACGCTGCATTAGGCCTACTAATTGTGTATGGGTGAAACAGTGGCGCATCTGCGGTCCCTCCTTCCACTAGGCCTCCACTGACCTGTCTACTGCGGCCCGTGTACCCCTTGAACCAACCTAATAAAATATTTAAAAAATTAATTTGATTATAAAAAATAAGATCGTGTTGAGATCTCAAATGCAGACATTTTAACAATCAAAACAAACACACAACAAATATCTGGAACTGTACTACAAAGGTCCAACAGCTACAATTTCTTTCTCCTGCAAGAAGTTAACTGAAAGTTTTTTGGAGTTGTTAACACAGATATGGCATCCACCGAGTGTTGTCCTGTCGCGTCTCCTTTAAATTATTTCCAATAAGATGTTAAACTATTAATTTAATAAAATCAATAATTAAAAAAATAATTGAGTAAGTCAAAAGCACATTGCAAATAAACATTAATTACAAATCAAGAAGCATGGCGCGTCCGAGGGTGAGTAGATACCGAATAAGAATATAATCACCCTCGGACGCGCAATGCTTATTTACAACAGCCTTCCTTCCTAAGAATCAGCCCTTCCGTGGTGTAGAGAGAGGTTGTTGTTACACTCCAAGGTGTTCCCCAGGTTGCCTTTCCTGAGCTTCGATCTTCATGCTCTCGTTTAGTAGGTGTCGGAAAGTAGGCTGCATTAGGCCTAAAAAATGGGGAATGGGGTGGAGAGAGATGGTGTGTTACACTCCAAGGTGTTCTCCAGGTTTCCTCGCCATTGCTTCGATCTTCCGACTCTCGTTTAGTAGTTGTAGAAAACTACACTGCATTAGGCCTACAAAATGGGTATCGGGTGGAGAGAGATGGTGTGTTACACTCCAAGGTGTTCCCCAGGTTGCCTTTCCTGAGCTTCTATCTTCAGGCTCTCATTAAATTGTGGTTAAATGGAACAACTGCATTTGGCGTACTAGTTGGTTTGGGGCCTACTATCGGTGTCTGCCACTCCTTGCTGTTCTCCTGGTTTCCTGTCCTGAAATTCCATTTTCAGCCTCTCGTTAAGTAGTTGTTAATGTTAGACTGCATTTGGCCTACTAGTTGGGTTGGGGCCTACTATCGGTGTCTGCCACTCCTTGCTGTTCTCCTCCACTGAACAAAGCTGTGCCGCCTGTTTACTACGGTTGCCAATTTTGAACTGCATTTCGACTACTTACTGATTTGGCCCTACTCTCTGTGTCAGCCTCTCATTCCAAATGTCCTCCACTGCAATGCCCCCTGGTTATTCCTGTGTTACCAATTTTGAACTGCATTTAGCCCACTTTATTCTTTGGGCCTATATCTGTGTTTCCACTTCATCGTGCCCATTGCCCAGCCAGTGATAGATGAGTCTGCTGGTACATTGACCCATAACGCAACATTCCCCGTGCACGCTACACAACAACATTGTGACCCTGCTGAAAGTCAGGTTGCTCTTCCCGCATACCATACCACCTTACACGGGGACAAAGAGGAAGGTGCAGATGAAAGTGCAGGTTCCTTCATCAGGTGGGGGGAGGAATACTAGTTGGCGACGTCACTGGCACAGGGCCTCTCATAGTACGCAAAAGTGTTGCTGCCGGTGGGAGGCGCCCCCGCCGTGCAAACACACCGCTGTACTTTGAGGGGCCCTGTGCCAGTGCCAATGCCAACGAGTGGGCCCCCCCTGCTTGCTCAGGATCACAGCACTTGCAAAGTTGAAATACTTACCTCTCCCTGCTCCACTGCCGTGACGTGGTCCAGATTTACTGGGCCCACTAATTACTTGAACCAGCCCTACCCCCCACAACTTTAGCCAAATGACCCCCAATTTCAAATGCCTTCCAATTATTTTAAGGTAAATTACGCTTGACAAGCTTCATTAAGAAGAATGGATGGTTTTGACATTAAAATGGGCACTCTAGGTGTTTTCCTGGCCCCCACTCACTGCCGACTATGCTGCCCCATTGACTTGCATTGGGTTTCGTGTTTCGGTCGATCCCGACTTTACGTCATAATCGGCCGATTTCACTCGACCCGACTTTGGACATAGTCGGGTTTCGCAAAACCCGGCTCGACTCTAAAAAGGTCAAGGTCGCTCAACTCTAGTCCTCAGTGTTGTGAGAACGATGACTGGTTAAAATTTTTGGTGGTTTCTTGTTCAGTCCATAGGCCTACATCATGTGGCAAACCGGTGAGCATGTGGCTCTATTAGTATAGGAGATACCTGAAAACATATCACACTTTTCATCATAGTGCTTTTACCAATGCATAAAATGCATGGAGAAGTCATTTCGAATGACTGGTCCTCAGTGTTGTGAGAACGATGACTGGTTAAAATTTTTGGTGGTTTCTTGTTCAGTCCATAGGCCTACATCATGTGGCAAACCGGTGAGCATGTGGCTCTATTAGTATAGGAGATACCTGAAAACATATCACACTTTTCATCAGTGCTTTTACCAATGCATAAAATGCATGGAGAAGTCATTTCGAATGACTGGTCCTCAGTGTTGTGAGAACGATGACTGGTTAAAATTTTTGGTGGTTTCTTGTTCAGTCCATAGGCCTACATCATGTGGCAAACCGGTGAGCATGTGGCTCTATTAGTATAGGAGATACCTGAAAACATATCACACTTTTCATCATAGTGCTTTTACCAATGCATAAAATGCCTGGAGAAGTCATTTCGAATGACTGGTCCTCAGTGTAGTGAGAACGATGACTGGTTAAAATTTTTGGTGGTTTCTTGTTCAGTCCATAGGCCTACATCATGTGGCAAACCGGTGAGCATGTGGCTCTATTAGTATAGGAGATACCTGAAAACATATCACACTTTTCATCATAGTGCTTTTACCAATGCATAAAATGCATGGAGAAGTCATTTCGAATGACTGGTCCGCAGTGTTGTGAGAACGATGACTGGTTAAAATTTTTGGTGGTTTCTTGTTCAGTCCATAGGCCTACATCATGTGGCAAACCGGTGAGCATGTGGCTCTATTAGTATAGGAGATACCTGAAAACATATCACACTTTTCATCAGTGCTTTTACCAATGCATAAAATGCATGGAGAAGTCATTTCGAATGACTGGTCCTCAGTGTTGTGAGAACGATGACTGGTTAAAATTTTTGGTGGTTTCTTGTTCAGTCCATAGGCCTACATCATGTGGCAAACCGGTGAGCATGTGGCTCTATTAGTATAGGAGATACCTGAAAACATATCACACTTTTCATCATAGTGCTTTTACCAATGCATAAAATGCATGGAGAAGTCATTTCGAATGACTGGTCCTCAGTGTTGTGAGAACGATGACTGGTTAAAATTTTTGGTGGTTTCTTGTTCAGTCCATAGGCCTACATCATGTGGCAAACCGGTGAGCATGTGGCTCTATTAGTATAGGAGATACCTGAAAACATATCACACTTTTCATCAGTGCTTTTACCAATGCATAAAATGCATGGAGAAGTCATTTCGAATGACTGGTCCTCAGTGTTGTGAGAACGATGACTGGTTAAAATTTTTGGTGGTTTCTTGTTCAGTCCATAGGCCTACATCATGTGGCAAACCGGTGAGCATGTGGCTCTATTAGTATAGGAGATACCTGAAAACATATCACACTTTTCATCATAGTGCTTTTACCAATGCATAAAATGCCTGGAGAAGTCATTTCGAATGACTGGTCCTCAGTGTAGTGAGAACGATGACTGGTTAAAATTTTTGGTGGTTTCTTGTTCAGTCCATAGGCCTACATCATGTGGCAAACCGGTGAGCATGTGGCTCTATTAGTATAGGAGATACCTGAAAACATATCACACTTTTCATCATAGTGCTTTTACCAATGCATAAAATGCATGGAGAAGTCATTTCGAATGACTGGTCCGCAGTGTTGTGAGAACGATGACTGGTTAAAATTTTTGGTGGTTTCTTGTTCAGTCCATAGGCCTACATCATGTGGCAAACCGGTGAGCATGTGGCTCTATTAGTATAGGAGATACCTGAAAACATATCACACTTTTCATCAGTGCTTTTACCAATGCATAAAATGCATGGAGAAGTCATTTCGAATGACTGGTCCTCAGTGTTGTGAGAACGATGACTGGTTAAAATTTTTGGTGGTTTCTTGTTCAGTCCATAGGCCTACATCATGTGGCAAACCGGTGAGCATGTGGATCTATTAGTATAGGAGATACCTGAAAACATATCACACTTTTCATCATAGTGCTTTTACCAATGCATAAAATGCATGGAGAAGTCATTTCGAATGACTGGTCCTCAGTGTTGTGAGAACGATGGCTGGTTAAAATTTTTGGTGGTTTCTTGTTCAGTCCATAGGCCTACATCATGTGGCAAACCGGTGAGCATGTGGCTCTATTAGTATAGGAGATACCTGAAAACATATCACACTTTTCATCATAGTGCTTTTACCAATGCATAAAATGCATGGAGAAGTCATTTCGAATGACTGGTCCTCAGTGTTGTGAGAACGATGACTGGTTAAAATTTTTGGTGGTTTCTTGTTCAGTCCATAGGCCTACATCATGTGGCAAACCGGTGAGCATGTGGCTCTATTAATATAGGAGATACCTGAAAACATATCACACTTTTCATCATAGTGCTTTTATCAATGCATAAAATGCATGGAGAAGTCATTTCGAATGACTGGTCCTCAGTGTTGTGAGAACGATGACTGGTTAAAATTTTTGGTGGTTTCTTGTTCAGTCCATAGGCCTACATCATGTGGCAAACCGGTGAGCATGTGGCTCTATTAGTATAGGAGATACCTGAAAACATATCACACTTTTCATCATAGTGCTTTTACCAATGCATAAAATGCCTGGAGAAGTCATTTCGAATGACTGGTCCTCAGTGTTGTGAGAACGATGACTGGTTAAAATTTTTGGTGGTTTCTTGTTCAGTCCATAGGCCTACATCATGTGGCAAACCGGTGAGCATGTGGCTCTATTAGTATAGGAGATACCTGAAAACATATCACACTTTTCATCATAGTGCTTTTACCAATGCATAAAATGCATGGAGAAGTCATTTCGAATGACTGGTCCTCAGTGTTGTGAGAACGATGACTGGTTAAAATTTTTGGTGGTTTCTTGTTCAGTCCATAGGCCTACATCATGTGGCAAACCGGTGAGCATGTGGCTCTATTAGTATAGGAGATACCTGAAAACATATCACACTTTTCATCAGTGCTTTTACCAATGCATAAAATGCATGGAGAAGTCATTTCGAATGACTGGTCCTCAGTGTTGTGAGAACGATGACTGGTTAAAATTTTTGGTGGTTTCTTGTTCAGTCCATAGGCCTACATCATGTGGCAAACCGGTGAGCATGTGGCTCTATTAGTATAGGAGATACCTGAAAACATATCACACTTTTCATCATAGTGCTTTTACCAATGCATAAAATGCATGGAGTAGTCATTTCGAATTATTGGTCCTCAGTGTTGTGAGAACGATGACTGGTTAAAATTTTTGGTGGTTTCTTGTTCAGTCCATAGGCCTACATCATGTGGCAAACCGGTGAGCATGTGGCTCTATTAGTATAGGAGATACCTGAAAACATATCACACTTTTCATCATAGTGCTTTTACCAATGCATAAAATGCATGGAGAAGTCATTTCGAATGACTGGTCCTCAGTGTTGTGAGAACGATGACTGGTTAAAATTTTTGGTGGTTTCTTGTTCAGTCCATTAGCCTACATCATGTGGCAAACCGGTGAGCATGTGGCTCTATTAGTATAGGAGATACCTGAAAACATATCACACTTTTCATCATAGTGCTTTTACCAATGCATAAAATGCATGGAGAAGTCATTTCGAATGACTGGTCCTCAGTGTTGTGAGAACGATGGCTGGTTAAAATTTTTGGTGGTTTCTTGTTCAGTCCATAGGCCTACATCATGTGGCAAACCGGTGAGCATGTGGCTCTATTAGTATAGGAGATACCTGAAAACATATCACACGTTTCATCATAGTGCTTTTACCAATGCATAAAATGCATGGAGAAGTCATTTCGAATGACTGGCCCTCAGTGTTGTGAGAACGATGACTGGTTAAAATTTTTGGTGGTTTCTTGTTCAGTCCATTAGCCTACATCATGTGGCAAACCGGTGAGCATGTGGCTCTATTAGTATAGGAGATACCTGAAAACATATCACACTTTTCATCATAGTGCTTTTACCAATGCATAAAATGCATGGAGAAGTCATTTCGAATGACTGGTCCTCAGTGTTGTGAGAACGATGACTGGTTAAAATTTTTGGTGGTTTCTTGTTCAGTCCATAGGCCTACATCATGTGGCAAACCGGTGAGCATGTGGCTCTATTAATATAGGAGATACCTGAAAACATATCACACTTTTCATCTTAGTGCTTTTATCAATGCATAAAATGCATGGAGAAGTCATTTCGAATGACTGGTCCTCAGTGTTGTGAGAACGATGACTGGTTAAAATTTTTGGTGGTTTCTTGTTCAGTCCATAGGCCTACATCATGTGGCAAACCGGTGAGCATGTGGCTCTATTAGTATAAGAGATACCTGAAAATATATCACACTTTTCATCATAGTGCTTTTACCAATGCATAATATGACTGGAGAAGTCATTTCGAATGACTGGTCCTCAGTGTTGTGAGAACGATGACTGGTTAAAATTTTTGGTGGTTTCTTGTTCAGTCCATAGGCCTACATCATGTGGCAAACCGGTGAGCATGTGGCTCTATTAGTATAGGAGATACCTGAAAACATATCACACTTTTCATCATAGTGCTTTTACCAATGCATAAAATGCATGGAGAAGTCATTTCGAATGACTGGTCCTCAGTGTTGTGAGAACGATGACTGGTTAAAATTTTTGGTGGTTTCTTGTTCAGTCCATAGGCCTACATCATGTGGCAAACCGGTGAGCATGTGGCTCTATTAGTATAGGAGATACCTGAAAACATATCATACTTTTCATGATAGTGCTTTTACCAATGCATAAAATGCATGGAGAAGTCATTTCGAATGACTGGTCCTCAGTGTTGTGAGAACGATGACTGGTTAAAATTTTTGGTGGTTTCTTGTTCAGTCCATAGGCCTACATCATGTGGCAAACCGGTGAGCATGTGGCTCTATTAGTATAGGAGATACCTGAAAACATATCACACTTTTCATCGTGCTTTTACCAATGCATAAAATGCATGGAGAAGTCATTTCGAATGACTGGTCCTCAGTGTTGTGAGAACGATGACTGGTTAAAATTTTTGGTGGTTTCTTGTTCAGTCCATAGGCCTACATCATGTGGCAAACCGGTGAGCATGTGGCTCTATTAGTATAGGAAATACCTGAAAACATATCACACTTTTCATCATAGTGCTTTTACCAATGCATAAAATGCATGGAGAAGTCATTTCGAATGACTGGTCCTCAGTGTTGTGAGAACGATGACTGGTTAAAATTTTTGGTGGTTTCTTGTTCAGTCCATAGGCCTACATCATGTGGCAAACCGGTGAGCATGTGGCTCTATTAGTATAGGAGATACCTGAAAACATATCACACTTTTCATCATAGTGCTTTTACCAATGCATAAAATGCATGGAGAAGTCATTTTGAATGACTGGTCCTCAGTGTTGTGAGAACGATGACTGGTTAAAATTTTTGGTGGTTTCTTGTTCAGTCCATTAGCCTACATCATGTGGCAAACCGGTGAGCATGTGGCTCTATTAGTATAGGAGATACCTGAAAACATATCACACTTTTCATCATAGTGCTTTTACCAATGCATAAAATGCATGGAGAAGTCATTTCGAATGACTGGTCCTCAGTGTTGTGAGAACGATGGCTGGTTAAAATTTTTGGTGGTTTCTTGTTCAGTCCATAGGCCTACATCATGTGGCAAACCAGTGAGCATGTGGCTCTATTAGTATAGGAGATACCTGAAAACATATCACACTTTTCATCATAGTGCTTTTACCAATGCATAAAATGCATGGAGAAGTCATTTCGAATGACTGGTCCTCAGTGTTGTGAGAACGATGACTGGTTAAAATTTTTGGTGGTTTCTTGTTCAGTCCATAGGCCTACATCATGTGGCAAACCGGTGAGCATGTGGCTCTATTAGTATAGGAGATACCTGAAAATATATCACACTTTTCATCATAGTGCTTTTACCAATGCATAAAATGACTGGAGAAGTCATTTCGAATGACTGGTCCTCAGTGTTGTGAGAACGATGACTGGTTAAAATTTTTGGTGGTTTCTTGTTCAGTCCATAGGCCTACATTATGTGGCAAACCGGTGAGCATGTGGCTCTATTAGTATAGGAGATACCTGAAAACATATCACACTTTTCATCATAGTGCTTTTACCAATGCATAAAATGCATGGAGAAGTCATTTCGAATGACTGGTCCTCAGTGTTGTGAGAACGATGACTGGTTAAAATTTTTGGTGGTTTCTTGTTCAGTCCATAGGCCTACATCATGTGGCAAACCGGTGAGCATGTGGCTCTATTAGTATAGGAGATACCTGAAAACATATCACACTTTTCATCAGTGCTTTTACCAATGCATAAAATGCATGGAGAAGTCATTTCGAATGACTGGTCCTCAGTGTTGTGAGAACGATGACTGGTTAAAATTTTTGGTGGTTTCTTGTTTAGTCCATAGGCCTACATCATGTGGCAAACCGGTGAGCATGTGGCTCTATTAGTATAGGAGATACCTGAAAACATATCACACTTTTCATCATAGTGCTTTTACCAATGCATAAAATGCATGGAGAAGTCATTTCGAATGACTGGTCCTCAGTGTTGTGAGAACGATGACTGGTTAAAATTTTTGGTGGTTTCTTGTTCAGTCCATAGGCCTACATCATGTGGCAAACCGGTGAGCATGTGGCTCTATTAGTATAGGAGATACCTGAAAACATATCACACTTTTCATCATAGTGCTTTTACCAATGCATAAAATGCATGGAGAAGTCATTTCGAATGACTGGTCCTCAGTGTTGTGAGAACGATGACTGGTTAAAATTTTTGGTGGTTTGTTGTTCAGTCCATTAGCCTACATCATGTGGCAAACCGGTGAGCATGTGGCTCTATTAGTATAGGAGATACCTGAAAACATATCACACTTTTCATCATAGTGCTTTTACCAATGCATAAAATGCATGGAGAAGTCAGTTTGAATGACTGGTCCTCAGTGTTGTGAGAACGATGACTGGTTAAAATTTTTGGTGGTTTCTTGTTCAGTCCATTAGCCTACATCATGTGGCAAACCGGTGAGCATGTGACTCTATTAGTATAGGAGATACCTGAAAACATATCACACTTTTCATCATAGTGCTTTTACCAATGCATAAAATGCATGGAGAAGTCATTTCGAATGACTGGTCCTCAGTGTTGTGAGAACGATGGCTGGTTAAAATTTTTGGTGGTTTCTTGTTCAGTCCATAGGCCTACATCATGTGGCAAACCGGTGAGCATGTGGCTCTATTAGTATAGGAGATACCTGAAAACATATCACACTTTTCATCATAGTGCTTTTACCAATGCATAAAATGCATGGAGAAGTCATTTCGAATGACTGGCCCTCAGTGTTGTGAGAACGATGACTGGTTAAAATTTTTGGTGGTTTCTTGTTCAGTCCATTAGCCTACATCATGTGGCAAACCGGTGAGCATGTGGCTCTATTAGTATAGGAGATACCTGAAAACATATCACACTTTTCATCATAGTGCTTTTACCAATGCATAAAATGCATGGAGAAGTCATTTCGAATGGCTGGTCCTCAGTGTTGTGAGAACGATGACTGGTTAAAATTTTTGGTGGTTTCTTGTTCAGTCCATAGGCCTACATCATGTGGCAAACCGGTGAGCATGTGGCTCTATTAATATAGGAGATACCTGAAAACATATCACACTTTTCATCATAGTGCTTTTATCAATGCATAAAATGCATGGAGAAGTCATTTCGAATGACTGGTCCTCAGTGTTGTGAGAACGATGACTGGTTAAAATTTTTGGTGGTTTCTTGTTCAGTCCATAGGCCTACATCATGTGGCAAACCGGTGAGCATGTGGCTCTATTAGTATAAGAGATACCTGAAAATATATCACACTTTTCATCATAGTGCTTTTACCAATGCATAAAATGCATGGAGAAGTCATTTCGAATGACTGGTCCTCAGTGTTGTGAGAACGATGACTGGTTAAAATTTTTGGTGGTTTCTTGTTCAGTCCATAGGCCTACATCATGTGGCAAACCGGTGAGCATGTGGCTCTATTAGTATAGGAGATACCTGAAAACATATCACACTTTTCATCATAATGCTTTTACCAATGCATAAAATGCATGGAGAAGTCATTTCGAATGACTGGTCCTCAGTGTTGTGAGAACGATGACTGGTTAAAATTTTTGGTGGTTTCTTGTTCAGTCCATAGGCCTACATCATGTGGCAAACCGGTGAGCATGTGGCTCTATTAGTATAGGAGATACCTGAAAACATATCATACTTTTCATGATAGTGCTTTTACCAATGCATAAAATGCATGGAGAAGTCATTTCGAATGACTGGTCCTCAGTGTTGTGAGAACGATGACTGGTTAAAATTTTTGGTGGTTTCTTGTTCAGTCCATAGGCCTACATCATGTGGCAAACCGGTGAGCATGTGGCTCTATTAGTATAGGAGATACCTGAAAACATATCACACTTTTCATCAGTGCTTTTACCAATGCATAAAATGCATGGAGAAGTCATTTCGAATGACTGGTCCTCAGTGTTGTGAGAACGATGACTGGTTAAAATTTTTGGTGGTTTCTTGTTTAGTCCATAGGCCTACATCATGTGGCAAACCGGTGAGCATGTGGCTCTATTAGTATAGGAGATACCTGAAAACATATCACACTTTTCATCATAGTGCTTTTACCAATGCATAAAATGCATGGAGAAGTCATTTCGAATGACTGGTCCTCAGTGTTGTGAGAACGATGACTGGTTAAAATTTTTGGTGGTTTCTTGTTCAGTCCATAGGCCTACATCATGTGGCAAACCGGTGAGCATGTGGCTCTATTAGTATAGGAGATACCTGAAAACATATCACACTTTTCATCATAGTGCTTTTACCAATGCATAAAATGCATGGAGAAGTCAGTTTGAATGACTGGTCCTCAGTGTTGTGAGAACGATGACTGGTTAAAATTTTTGGTGGTTTCTTGTTCAGTCCATTAGCCTACATCATGTGGCAAACCGGTGAGCATGTGACTCTATTAGTATAGGAGATACCTGAAAACATATCACACTTTTCATCATAGTGCTTTTACCAATGCATAAAATGCATGGAGAAGTCATTTCGAATGACTGGTCCTCAGTGTTGTGAGAACGATGGCTGGTTAAAATTTTTGGTGGTTTCTTGTTCAGTCCATAGGCCTACATCATGTGGCAAACCGGTGAGCATGTGGCTCTATTAGTATAGGAGATACCTGAAAACATATCACACTTTTCATCATAGTGCTTTTACCAATGCATAAAATGCATGGAGAAGTCATTTCGAATGACTGGCCCTCAGTGTTGTGAGAACGATGACTGGTTAAAATTTTTGGTGGTTTCTTGTTCAGTCCATTAGCCTACATCATGTGGCAAACCGGTGAGCATGTGGCTCTATTAGTATAGGAGATACCTGAAAACATATCACACTTTTCATCATAGTGCTTTTACCAATGCATAAAATGACTGGAGAAGTCATTTCGAATGACTGGTCCTCAGTGTTGTGAGAACGATGACTGGTTAAAATTTTTGGTGGTTTCTTGTTCAGTCCATAGGCCTACATCATGTGGCAAACCGGTGAGCATGTGGCTCTATTAATATAGGAGATACCTGAAAACATATCACACTTTTCATCATAGTGCTTTTATCAATGCATAAAATGCATGGAGAAGTCATTTCGAATGACTGGTCCTCAGTGTTGTGAGAACGATGACTGGTTAAAATTTTTGGTGGTTTCTTGTTCAGTCCATAGGCCTACATCATGTGGCAAACCGGTGAGCATGTGGCTCTATTAGTATAAGAGATACCTGAAAATATATCACACTTTTCATCATAGTGCTTTTACCAATGCATAAAATGCATGGAGAAGTCATTTCGAATGACTGGTCCTCAGTGTTGTGAGAACGATGACTGGTTAAAATTTTTGGTGGTTTCTTGTTCAGTCCATAGGCCTACATCATGTGGCAAACCGGTGAGCATGTGGCTCTATTAGTATAGGAGATACCTGAAAACATATCACACTTTTCATCATAATGCTTTTACCAATGCATAAAATGCATGGAGAAGTCATTTCGAATGACTGGTCCTCAGTGTTGTGAGAACGATGACTGGTTAAAATTTTTGGTGGTTTCTTGTTCAGTCCATAGGCCTACATCATGTGGCAAACCGGTGAGCATGTGGCTCTATTAGTATAGGAGATACCTGAAAACATATCATACTTTTCATGATAGTGCTTTTACCAATGCATAAAATGCATGGAGAAGTCATTTCGAATGACTGGTCCTCAGTGTTGTGAGAACGATGACTGGTTAAAATTTTTGGTGGTTTCTTGTTCAGTCCATAGGCCTACATCATGTGGCAAACCGGTGAGCATGTGGCTCTATTAGTATAGGAGATACCTGAAAACATATCACACTTTTCATCAGTGCTTTTACCAATGCATAAAATGCATGGAGAAGTCATTTCGAATGACTGGTCCTCAGTGTTGTGAGAACGATGACTGGTTAAAATTTTTGGTAGTTTCTTGTTTAGTCCATAGGCCTACATCATGTGGCAAACCGGTGAGCATGTGGCTCTATTAGTATAGGAGATACCTGAAAACATATCACACTTTTCATCATAGTGCTTTTACCAATGCATAAAATGCATGGAGAAGTCATTTCGAATGACTAGTCCTCAGTGTTGTGAGAACGATGACTGGTTAAAATTTTTGGTGGTTTCTTGTTCAGTCCATAGGCCTACATCATGTGGCAAACCGGTGAGCATGTGGCTCTATTAGTATAGGAGATACCTGAAAACATATCACACTTTTCATCATAGTGCTTTTACCAATGCATAAAATGCATGGAGAAGTCATTTCGAATGACTGGTCCTCAGTGTTGTGAGAACGATGACTGGTTAAAATTTTTGGTGGTTTCTTGTTCAGTCCATAGGCCTACATCATGTGGCAAACCGGTGAGCATGTGGCTCTATTAGTATAGGAGATACCTGAAAACATATCACACTTTTCATCATAGTGCTTTTACCAATGCATAAAATGCATGGAGAAGTCAGTTTGAATGACTGGTCCTCAGTGTTGTGAGAACGATGACTGGTTAAAATTTTTGGTGGTTTCTTGTTCAGTCCATTAGCCTACATCATGTGGCAAACCGGTGAGCATGTGACTCTATTAGTATAGGAGATACCTGAAAACATATCACACTTTTCATCATAGTGCTTTTACCAATGCATAAAATGCATGGAGAAGTCATTTCGAATGACTGGTCCTCAGTGTTGTGAGAACGATGACTGGTTAAAATTTTTGATGGTTTCTTGTTCAGTCCATAGGCCTACATCATGTGGCAAACCGGTGAGCATGTGGCTCTATTAGTATAGGAGATACCTGAAAACATATCACACTTTTCATCATAGTGCTTTTACCAATGCATAAAATGCATGGAGAAGTCATTTCGAATGACTGGTCCTCAGTGTTGTGAGAACGATGACTGGTTAAAATTTTTGGTGGTTTCTTGTTCAGTCCATAGGTCTACATCATGTGGCAAACCGGTGAGCATGTGGCTCTATTAGTATAGGAGATACCTGAAAATATATCACACTTTTCATCATAGTGCTTTTACCAATGCATAAAATGACTGGAGAAGTCATTTCGAATGACTGGTCCTCAGTGTTGTGAGAACGATGACTGGTTAAAATTTTTGGTGGTTTCTTGTTCAGTCCATAGGCCTACATCATGTGGCAAACCGGTGAGCATGTGGCTCTATTAGTATAGGAGATACCTGAAAACATATCACACTTTTCATCATAGTGCTTTTACCAATGCATAAAATGCATGGAGAAGTCATTTCGAATGACTGGTCCTCAGTGTTGTGAGAACGATGACTGGTTAAAATTTTTGGTGGTTTCTTGTTCAGTCCATAGGCCTACATCATGTGGCAAACCGGTGAGCATGTGGCACTATTAGTATAGGAGATACCTGAAAACATATCACACTTTTCATCATAGTGCTTTTACCAATGCATAAAATGCATGGAGAAGTCATTTCGAATGACTGGTCCTCAGTGTTGTGAGAACGATGACTGGTTAGAATTTTTGGTGGTTTCTTGTTCAGTCCATAGGCCTACATCATGTGGCAAACCAGTGAGCATGTGGCTCTATTAGTATAGGAGATACCTGAAAACATATCACACTTTTCATCATAGTGCTTTTACCAATGCATAAAATGCATGGAGAAGTCATTTCGAATGACTGGTCCTCAGTGTTGTGAGAACGATGACTGGTTAAAATTTTTGGTGGTTTCTTGTTCAGTCCATAGGCCTACATCATGTGGCAAACCGGTGAGCATGTGGCTCTATTAGTATAGGAGATACCTGAAAACATATCACACTTTTCATCATAGTGCTTTTACCAATGCATAAAATGCATGGTGAAGTCATTTCGAATGACTGGTCCTCAATGTTGTGAGAACGATGACTGGTTAAAATTTTTGGTGGTTTCTTGTTCAGTCCATAGGCCTACATCATGTGGCAAACCGGTGAGCATGTGGCTCTATTAGTATAGGAGATACCTGAAAACATATCACACTTTTCATCATAGTGCTTTTACCAATGCATAAAATGCATGGAGAAGTCATTTCGAATGACTGGTCCTCAGTGTTGTGAGAACGATGACTGGTTAAAATTTTTGGTGGTTTCTTGTTCAGTCCATAGGCCTACATCATGTGGCAAACCGGTGAGCATGTGGCTCTATTAGTATAGGAGATACCTGAAAACATATCACACTTTTCATCATAGTGCTTTTACCAATGCATACAATGCATGGAGAAGTCATTTCGAATGACTGGTCCTCAGTGTTGTGAGAACGATGACTGGTTAAAATTTTTGGTGGTTTCTTGTTCAGTCCATAGGCCTACATCATGTGGCAAACCGGTGAGCATGTGGCTCTATTAGTATAGGAGATACCTGAAAACATATCACACTTTTCATCATAGTGCTTTTACCAATGCATAAAATGCATGGAGAAGTCATTTCGAATGACTGGTCCTCAGTGTTGTGAGAACGATGACTGGTTAAAATTTTTGGTGGTTTCTTGTTCAGTCCATAGGCCTACATCATGGGGCAAACCGGTGAGCATGTGGCTCTATTAGTATAGGAGATACCTGAAAACATATCACACTTTTCATCATAGTGCTTTTACCAATGCATAAAATGCATGGAGAAGTCATTTCGAATGACTGGTCCTCAGTGTTGTGATAACGATGACTGGTTAAAATATTTGATGGTTTCTTGTTCAGTCCATAGGCCTACATCATGTGGCAAACCGGTGAGCATGTGGCTCTATTAGTATAGGAGATACCTGAAAACATATCACACTTTTCATCATAGTGCTTTTACCAATGCATAAAATGCATGGAGAAGTCATTTCGAATGACTGGTCCTCAGTGTTGTGAGAACGATGACTGGTTAAAATTTTTGGTGGTTTCTTGTTCAGTCCATAGGTCTACATCATGTGGCAAACCGGTGAGCATGTGGCTCTATTAGTATAGGAGATACCTGAAAATATATCACACTTTTCATCATAGTGCTTTTACCAATGCATAAAATGACTGGAGAAGTCATTTCGAATGACTGGTCCTCAGTGTTGTGAGAACGATGACTGGTTAAAATTTTTGGTGGTTTCTTGTTCAGTCCATAGGCCTACATCATGTGGCAAACCGGTGAGCATGTGGCTCTATTAGTATAGGAGATACCTGAAAACATATCACACTTTTCATCATAGTGCTTTTACCAATGCATAAAATGCATGGAGAAGTCATTTCGAATGACTGGTCCTCAGTGTTGTGAGAACGATGACTGGTTAAAATATTTGATGGTTTCTTGTTCAGTCCATAGGCCTACATCATGTGGCAAACCGGTGAGCATGTGGCTCTATTAGTATAGGAGATACCTGAAAACATATCACACTTTTCATCACAGTGCTTTTAACAATGCATAAAATGCATGGAGAAGTCATTTCGAATGACTGGTCCTCAGTGTTGTGAGAACGATGACTGGTTAAAATTTTTGGTGGTTTCTTGTTCAGTCCATAGGTCTACATCATGTGGCAAACCGGTGAGCATGTGGCTCTATTAGTATAGGAGATACCTGAAAATATATCACACTTTTCATCATAGTGCTTTTACCAATGCATAAAATGACTGGAGAAGTCATTTCGAATGACTGGTCCTCAGTGTTGTGAGAACGATGACTGGTTAAAATTTTTGGTGGTTTCTTGTTCAGTCCATAGGCCTACATCATGTGGCAAACCGGTGAGCATGTGGCTCTATTAGTATAGGAGATACTTGAAAACATATCACATTTTTCATCATAGTGCTTTTACCAATGCATAAAATGCATGGAGAAGTCATTTCGAATGACTGGTCCTCAGTGTTGTGAGAACGATGACTGGTTAAAATTTTTGGTGGTTTCTTGTTCAGTCCATAGGCCTACATCATGTGGCAAACCGGTGAGCATGTGGCTCTATTAGTATAGGAGATACCTGAAAACATATCACACTTTTCATCATAGTGCTTTTACCAATGCATAAAATGCATGGAGAAGTCATTTCGAATGACTGGTCCTCAGTGTTGTGAGAACGATGACTGGTTAGAATTTTTGGTGGTTTCTTGTTCAGTCCATAGGCCTACATCATGTGGCAAACCGGGGAGCATGTGGCTCTATTAGTATAGGAGATACCTGAAAACATATCACACTTTTCATCATAGTGCTTTTACCAATGCATAAAATGCATGGAGAAGTCATTTCGAATGACTGGTCCTCAGTGTTGTGAGAACGATGACTGGTTAAAATTTTTGGTGGTTTCTTGTTCAGTCCATAGGCCTACATCATGTGGCAAACCGGTGAGCATGTGGCTCTATTAGTATAGGAGATATCTGAAAACATATCACACTTTTCATCATAGTGCTTTTACCAATGCATAAAATGCATGGAGAAGTCATTTCGAATGACTGGCCCTCAGTGTTGTGAGAACGATGACTGGTTAAAATTTTTGGTGGTTTCTTGTTCAGTCCATTAGCCTACATCATGTGGCAAACCGGTGAGCATGTGGCTCTATTAGTATAGGAGATACCTGAAAACATATCACACTTTTCATCATAGTGCTTTTACCAATGCATAAAATGCATGGAGAAGTCATTTCGAATGACTGGTCCTCAGTGTTGTGAGAACGATGACTGGTTAAAATTTTTGGTGGTTTCTTGTTCAGTCCATAGGCCTACATCATGTGGCAAACCGGTGAGCATGTGGCTCTATTAGTATAGGAGATACCTGAAAACATATCACACTTTTCATCATAGTGCTTTTACCAATGCATAAAATGCATGGAGAAGTCATTTCGAATGACTGGTCCTCAGTGTTGTGAGAACGATGACTGGTTAAAATTTTTGGTGGTTTCTTGTTCAGTCCATAGGCCTACATCATGTGGCAAACCGGTGAGCATGTGGCTCTATTAGTATAGGAGATACCTGAAAATATATCACACTTTTCATCATAGTGCTTTTACCAATGCATAAAATGCATGGAGAAGTCATTTCGAATGACTGGTCCTCAGTGTTGTGAGAACGATGACTGGTTAAAATTTTTGGTGGTTTCTTGTTCAGTCCATAGGCCTACATCATGTGGCAAACCGGTGAGCATGTGGCTCTATTAGTATAGGAGATACCTGAAAACATATCACACTTTTCATCATAGTGCTTTTACCAATGGATAAAATGCATGGAGAAGTCATTTCGAATGACTGGTCCTCAGTGTTGTGAGAACGATGACTGGTTAAAATTTTTGGTGGTTTCTTGTTCAGTCCATAGGCCTACATCATGTGGCAAACCGGTGAGCATGTGGCTCTATTAGTATAGGAGATACCTGAAAACATATCACACTTTTCATCATAGTGCTTTTACCAATGCATAAAATGCATGGAGAAGTCATTTCGAATGACTGGTCCTCAGTGTTGTGAGAACGATGACTGGTTAGAATTTTTGGTGGTTTCTTGTTCAGTCCATAGGCCTACATCATGTGGCAAACCGGTGAGCATGTGGCTCTATTAGTATAGGAGATACCTGAAAACATATCACACTTTTCATCATAGTGCTTTTACCAATGCATAAAATGCACGAAGAGAAGTCATTTCGAATGACTGGTCCTCAGTGTTGTGAGAACGATGACTGGTTAAAAATTTTGGTGGTTTCTTGTTCAGTCCATAGGCCTACATCATGTGGCAAACCGGTGAGCATGTGGCTCTATTAGTATAGGAGATACCTGAAAACATATCACACTTTTCATCATAGTGCTTTTACCAATGCATAAAATGCATGGAGAAGTCATTTCGAATGACTGGTCCTCAGTGTTGTGAGAACGATGCCTGGTTAAAATTTTTGGTGGTTTCTTGTTCAGTCCATAGGCCTACATCATGTGGCAAACCGGTGAGCATGTGGCTCTATTAGTATAGGAGATACCTGAAAACATATCACACTTTTCATCATAGTGCTTTTACCAATGCATAAAATGCATGGAGAAGTCAGTTTGAATGACTGGTCCTCAGTGTTGTGAGAACGATGACTGGTTAAAATTTTTGGTGGTTTCTTGTTCAGTCCATTAGCCTACATCATGTGGCAAACCGGTGAGCATGTGACTCTATTAGTATAGGAGATACCTGAAAACATATCACACTTTTCATCATAGTGCTTTTACCAATGCATAAAATGCATGGAGAAGTCATTTCGAATGACTGGTCCTCAGTGTTGTGAGAACGATGACTGGTTAAAATTTTTGATGGTTTCTTGTTCAGTCCATAGGCCTACATCATGTGGCAAACCGGTGAGCATGTGGCTCTATTAGTATAGGAGATACCTGAAAACATATCACACTTTTCATCATAGTGCTTTTACCAATGCATAAAATGCATGGAGAAGTCATTTCGAATGACTGGTCCTCAGTGTTGTGAGAACGATGACTGGTTAAAATTTTTGGTGGTTTCTTGTTCAGTCCATAGGTCTACATCATGTGGCAAACCGGTGAGCATGTGGCTCTATTAGTATAGGAGATACCTGAAAATATATCACACTTTTCATCATAGTGCTTTTACCAATGCATAAAATGACTGGAGAAGTCATTTCGAATGACTGGTCCTCAGTGTTGTGAGAACGATGACTGGTTAAAATTTTTGGTGGTTTCTTGTTCAGTCCATAGGCCTACATCATGTGGCAAACCGGTGAGCATGTGGCTCTATTAGTATAGGAGATACCTGAAAACATATCACACTTTTCATCATAGTGCTTTTACCAATGCATAAAATGCATGGAGAAGTCATTTCGAATGACTGGTCCTCAGTGTTGTGAGAACGATGACTGGTTAGAATTTTTGGTGGTTTCTTGTTCAGTCCATAGGCCTACATCATGTGGCAAACCGGTGAGCATGTGGCTCTATTAGTATAGGAGATACCTGAAAACATATCACACTTTTCATCATAGTGCTTTTACCAATGCATAAAATGCATGGAGAAGTCATTTCGAATGACTGGTCCTCAGTGTTGTGAGAACAATGACTGGTTAAAATTTTTGGTGGTTTCTTGTTCAGTCCATAGGCCTACATCATGTGGCAAACCGGTGAGCATGTGGCTCTATTAGTATAGGAGATACCTGAAAACATATCACACTTTTCATCATAGTGCTTTTACCAATGCATAAAATGCATGGAGAAGTCATTTCGAATGACTGGTCCTCAGTGTTGTGAGAACGATGACTGGTTAAAATTTTTGGTGGTTTCTTGTTCAGTCCATTAGCCTACATCATGTGGCAAACCGGTGAGCATGTGGCTCTATTAGTATAGGAGATACCTGAAAACATATCACACTTTTCATCATAGTGCTTTTACCAATGCATAAAATGCATGGAGAAGTCATTTCGAATGACTGGTCCTCAGTGTTGTGATAACGATGACTGGTTAAAATATTTGATGGTTTCTTGTTCAGTCCATAGGCCTACATCATGTGGCAAACCGGTGAGCATGTGGCTCTATTAGTATAGGAGATACCTGAAAACATATCACACTTTTCATCATAGTGCTTTTACCAATGCATAAAATGCATGGAGAAGTCATTTCGAATGACTGGTCCTCAGTGTTGTGAGAACGATGACTGGTTAAAATTTTTGGTGGTTTCTTGTTCAGTCCATAGGCCTACATCATGTGGCAAACCGGTGAGCATGTGGCTCTATTAGTATAGGAGATACCTGAAAACATATCACACTTTTCATCATAGTGCTTTTACCAATGCATAAAATGCATGGAGAAGTCATTTCGAATGACTGGTCCTCAGTGTTGTGAGAACGATGACTGGTTAAAATATTTGATGGTTTCTTGTTCAGTCCATAGGCCTACATCATGTGGCAAACCGGTGAGCATGTGGCTCTATTAGTATAGGAGATACCTGAAAACATATCACACTTTTCATCATAGTGCTTTTAACAATGCATAAAATGCATGGAGAAGTCATTTCGAATGACTGGTCCTCAGTGTTGTGAGAACGATGACTGGTTAAAATTTTTGGTGGTTTCTTGTTCAGTCCATAGGTCTACATCATGTGGCAAACCGGTGAGCATGTGGCTCTATTAGTATAGGAGATACCTGAAAATATATCACACTTTTCATCATAGTGCTTTTACCAATGCATAAAATGACTGGAGAAGTCATTTCGAATGACTGGTCCTCAGTGTTGTGAGAACGATGACTGGTTAAAATTTTTGGTGGTTTCTTGTTCAGTCCATAGGCCTACATCATGTGGCAAACCGGTGAGCATGTGGCTCTATTAGTATAGGAGATACCTGAAAACATATCACACTTTTCATCATAGTGCTTTTACCAATGCATAAAATGCATGGAGAAGTCATTTCGAATGACTGGTCCTCAGTGTTGTGAGAACGATGACTGGTTAAAATTTTTGGTGGTTTCTTGTTCAGTCCATAGGCCTACATCATGTGGCAAACCGGTGAGCATGTGGCTCTATTAGTATAGGAGATACCTGAAAACATATCACACTTTTCATCATAGTGCTTTTACCAATGCATAAAATGCATGGAGAAGTCATTTCGAATGACTGGTCCTCAGTGTTGTGAGAACGATGACTGGTTAGAATTTTTGGTGGTTTCTTGTTCAGTCCATAGGCCTACATCATGTGGCAAACCGGTGAGCATGTGGCTCTATTAGTATAGGAGATACCTGAAAACATATCACACTTTTCATCATAGTGCTTTTACCAATGCATAAAATGCGTGGAGAAGTCATTTCGAATGACTGGTCCTCAGTGTTGTGAGAACGATGACTGGTTAAAATTTTTGGTGGTTTCTTGTTCAGTCCATAGGCCTACATCATGTGGCAAACCGGTGAGCATGTGGCTCTATTAGTATAGGAGATACCTGAAAACATATCACACTTTTCATCATAGTGCTTTTACCAATGCATAAAATGCATGGAGAAGTCATTTCGAATGACTGGTCCTCAGTGTTGTGAGAACGATGACTGGTTAAAATTTTTGGTGGTTTCTTGTTCAGTCCATTAGCCTACATCATGTGGCAAACCGGTGAGCATGTGGCTCTATTAGTATAGGAGATACCTGAAAACATATCACACTTTTCATCATAGTGCTTTTACCAATGCATAAAATGCATGGAGAAGTCATTTCGAATGACTGGTCCTCAGTGTTGTGAGAACGATGACTGGTTAAAATTTTTGGTGGTTTCTTGTTCAGTCCATAGGCCTACATCATGTGGCAAACCGGTGAGCATGTGGCTCTATTAGTATAGGAGATACCTGAAAACATATCACACTTTTCATCATAGTGCTTTTACCAATGCATAAAATGCATGGAGAAGTCATTTCGAATGACTGGTCCTCAGTGTTGTGAGAACGATGACTGGTTAAAATTTTTGGTGGTTTCTTGTTCAGTCCATAGGCCTACATCATGTGGCAAACCGGTGAGCATGTGGCTCTATTAGTATAGGAGATACCTGAAAACATATCACACTTTTCATCATAGTGCTTTTACCAATGGATAAAATGCATGGAGAAGTCATTTCGAATGACTGGTCCTCAGTGTTGTGAGAACGATGACTGGTTAAAATTTTTGGTGGTTTCTTGTTCAGTCCATAGGCCTACATCATGTGGCAAACCGGTGAGCATGTGGCTCTATTAGTATAGGAGATACCTGAAAACATATCACACTTTTCATCATAGTGCTTTTACCAATGCATAAAATGCATGGAGAAGTCATTTCGAATGACTGGTCCTCAGTGTTGTGAGAACGATGACTGGTTAGAATTTTTGGTGGTTTCTTGTTCAGTCCATAGGCCTACATCATGTGGCAAACCGGTGAGCATGTGGCTCTATTAGTATAGGAGATACCTGAAAACATATCACACTTTTCATCATAGTGCTTTTACCAATGCATAAAATGCATGGAGAAGTCATTTCGAATGACTGGTCCTCAGTGTTGTGAGAACGATGACTGGTTAAAATTTTTGGTGGTTTCTTGTTCAGTCCATAGGCCTACATCATGTGGCAAACCGGTGAGCATGTGGCTCTATTAGTATAGGAGATACCTGAAAACATATCACACTTTTCATCATAGTGCTTTTACCAATGCATAAAATGCATGGAGAAGTCATTTCGAATGACTGGTCCTCAGTGTTGTGAGAACGATGCCTGGTTAAAATTTTTGGTGGTTTCTTGTTCAGTCCATAGGCCTACATCATGTGGCAAACCGGTGAGCATGTGGCTCTATTAGTATAGGAGATACCTGAAAACATATCACACTTTTCATCATAGTGCTTTTACCAATGCATAAAATGCATGGAGAAGTCAGTTTGAATGACTGGTCCTCAGTGTTGTGAGAACGATGA
Source organism: Ranitomeya imitator (assembly GCF_032444005.1). Taxonomy (NCBI): domain Eukaryota; kingdom Metazoa; phylum Chordata; class Amphibia; order Anura; family Dendrobatidae; genus Ranitomeya; species Ranitomeya imitator. The sequence continues at coordinate 36,629 of NW_027193730.1, read as the reverse complement.
CTGGTTAAAATTTTTGGTGGTTTCTTGTTCAGTCCATTAGCCTACATCATGTGGCAAACCGGTGAGCATGTGACTCTATTAGTATAGGAGATACCTGAAAACATATCACACTTTTCATCATAGTGCTTTTACCAATGCATAAAATGCATGGAGAAGTCATTTCGAATGACTGGTCCTCAGTGTTGTGAGAACGATGACTGGTTAAAATTTTTGATGGTTTCTTGTTCAGTCCATAGGCCTACATCATGTGGCAAACCGGTGAGCATGTGGCTCTATTAGTATAGGAGATACCTGAAAACATATCACACTTTTCATCATAGTGCTTTTACCAATGCATAAAATGCATGGAGAAGTCATTTCGAATGACTGGTCCTCAGTGTTGTGAGAACGATGACTGGTTAAAATTTTTGGTGGTTTCTTGTTCAGTCCATAGGTCTACATCATGTGGCAAACCGGTGAGCATGTGGCTCTATTAGTATAGGAGATACCTGAAAATATATCACACTTTTCATCATAGTGCTTTTACCAATGCATAAAATGACTGGAGAAGTCATTTCGAATGACTGGTCCTCAGTGTTGTGAGAACGATGACTGGTTAAAATTTTTGGTGGTTTCTTGTTCAGTCCATAGGCCTACATCATGTGGCAAACCGGTGAGCATGTGGCTCTATTAGTATAGGAGATACCTGAAAACATATCACACTTTTCATCATAGTGCTTTTACCAATGCATAAAATGCATGGAGAAGTCATTTCGAATGACTGGTCCTCAGTGTTGTGAGAACGATGACTGGTTAGAATTTTTGGTGGTTTCTTGTTCAGTCCATAGGCCTACATCATGTGGCAAACCGGTGAGCATGTGGCTCTATTAGTATAGGAGATACCTGAAAACATATCACACTTTTCATCATAGTGCTTTTACCAATGCATAAAATGCATGGAGAAGTCATTTCGAATGACTGGTCCTCAGTGTTGTGAGAACAATGACTGGTTAAAATTTTTGGTGGTTTCTTGTTCAGTCCATAGGCCTACATCATGTGGCAAACCGGTGAGCATGTGGCTCTATTAGTATAGGAGATACCTGAAAACATATCACACTTTTCATCATAGTGCTTTTACCAATGCATAAAATGCATGGAGAAGTCATTTCGAATGACTGGTCCTCAGTGTTGTGAGAACGATGACTGGTTAAAATTTTTGGTGGTTTCTTGTTCAGTCCATTAGCCTACATCATGTGGCAAACCGGTGAGCATGTGGCTCTATTAGTATAGGAGATACCTGAAAACATATCACACTTTTCATCATAGTGCTTTTACCAATGCATAAAATGCATGGAGAAGTCATTTCGAATGACTGGTCCTCAGTGTTGTGATAACGATGACTGGTTAAAATATTTGATGGTTTCTTGTTCAGTCCATAGGCCTACATCATGTGGCAAACCGGTGAGCATGTGGCTCTATTAGTATAGGAGATACCTGAAAACATATCACACTTTTCATCATAGTGCTTTTACCAATGCATAAAATGCATGGAGAAGTCATTTCGAATGACTGGTCCTCAGTGTTGTGAGAACGATGACTGGTTAAAATTTTTGGTGGTTTCTTGTTCAGTCCATAGGCCTACATCATGTGGCAAACCGGTGAGCATGTGGCTCTATTAGTATAGGAGATACCTGAAAACATATCACACTTTTCATCATAGTGCTTTTACCAATGCATAAAATGCATGGAGAAGTCATTTCGAATGACTGGTCCTCAGTGTTGTGAGAACGATGACTGGTTAAAATATTTGATGGTTTCTTGTTCAGTCCATAGGCCTACATCATGTGGCAAACCGGTGAGCATGTGGCTCTATTAGTATAGGAGATACCTGAAAACATATCACACTTTTCATCATAGTGCTTTTAACAATGCATAAAATGCATGGAGAAGTCATTTCGAATGACTGGTCCTCAGTGTTGTGAGAACGATGACTGGTTAAAATTTTTGGTGGTTTCTTGTTCAGTCCATAGGTCTACATCATGTGGCAAACCGGTGAGCATGTGGCTCTATTAGTATAGGAGATACCTGAAAATATATCACACTTTTCATCATAGTGCTTTTACCAATGCATAAAATGACTGGAGAAGTCATTTCGAATGACTGGTCCTCAGTGTTGTGAGAACTATGACTGGTTAAAATTTTTGGTGGTTTCTTGTTCAGTCCATAGGCCTACATCATGTGGCAAACCGGTGAGCATGTGGCTCTATTAGTATAGGAGATACCTGAAAACATATCACACTTTTCATCATAGTGCTTTTACCAATGCATAAAATGCATGGAGAAGTCATTTCGAATGACTGGTCCTCAGTGTTGTGAGAACGATGACTGGTTAAAATTTTTGGTGGTTTCTTGTTCAGTCCATAGGCCTACATCATGTGGCAAACCGGTGAGCATGTGGCTCTATTAGTATAGGAGATACCTGAAAACATATCACACTTTTCATCATAGTGCTTTTACCAATGCATAAAATGCATGGAGAAGTCATTTCGAATGACTGGTCCTCAGTGTTGTGAGAACGATGACTGGTTAGAATTTTTGGTGGTTTCTTGTTCAGTCCATAGGCCTACATCATGTGGCAAACCGGTGAGCATGTGGCTCTATTAGTATAGGAGATACCTGAAAACATATCACACTTTTCATCATAGTGCTTTTACCAATGCATAAAATGCGTGGAGAAGTCATTTCGAATGACTGGTCCTCAGTGTTGTGAGAACGATGACTGGTTAAAATTTTTGGTGGTTTCTTGTTCAGTCCATAGGCCTACATCATGTGGCAAACCGGTGAGCATGTGGCTCTATTAGTATAGGAGATACCTGAAAACATATCACACTTTTCATCATAGTGCTTTTACCAATGCATAAAATGCATGGAGAAGTCATTTCGAATGACTGGTCCTCAGTGTTGTGAGAACGATGACTGGTTAAAATTTTTGGTGGTTTCTTGTTCAGTCCATTAGCCTACATCATGTGGCAAACCGGTGAGCATGTGGCTCTATTAGTATAGGAGATACCTGAAAACATATCACACTTTTCATCATAGTGCTTTTACCAATGCATAAAATGCATGGAGAAGTCATTTCGAATGACTGGTCCTCAGTGTTGTGAGAACGATGACTGGTTAAAATTTTTGGTGGTTTCTTGTTCAGTCCATAGGCCTACATCATGTGGCAAACCGGTGAGCATGTGGCTCTATTAGTATAGGAGATACCTGAAAACATATCACACTTTTCATCATAGTGCTTTTACCAATGCATAAAATGCATGGAGAAGTCATTTCGAATGACTGGTCCTCAGTGTTGTGAGAACGATGACTGGTTAAAATTTTTGGTGGTTTCTTGTTCAGTCCATAGGCCTACATCATGTGGCAAACCGGTGAGCATGTGGCTCTATTAGTATAGGAGATACCTGAAAACATATCACACTTTTCATCATAGTGCTTTTACCAATGCATAAAATGCATGGAGAAGTCATTTCGAATGACTGGTCCTCAGTGTTGTGAGAACGATGACTGGTTAAAATTTTTGGTGGTTTCTTGTTCAGTCCATAGGCCTACATCATGTGGCAAACCGGTGAGCATGTGGCTCTATTAGTATAGGAGATACCTGAAAACATATCACACTTTTCATCATAGTGCTTTTACCAATGCATAAAATGCATGGAGAAGTCATTTCGAATGACTGGTCCTCAATGTTGTGAGAACGATGACTGGTTAAAATTTTTGGTGGTTTCTTGTTCAGTCCATAGGCCTACATCATGTGGCAAACCGGTGAGCATGTGGCTCTATTAGTATAGGAGATACCTGAAAACATATCACACTTTTCATCATAGTGCTTTTACCAATGCATAAAATGCATGGAGAAGTCATTTCGAATGACTGGTCCTCAGTGTTGTGAGAACGATGACTGGTTAAAATTTTTGGTGGTTTCTTGTTCAGTCCATAGGCCTACATCATGTGGCAAACCGGTGAGCATGTGGCTCTATTAGTATAGGAGATACCTGAAAACATATCACACTTTTCATCATAGTGCTTTTACCAATGCATACAATGCATGGAGAAGTCATTTCGAATGACTGGTCCTCAGTGTTGTGAGAACGATGACTGGTTAAAATTTTTGGTGGTTTCTTGTTCAGTCCATAGGCCTACATCATGTGGCAAACCGGTGAGCATGTGGCTCTCTTAGTATAGGAGATACCTGAAAACATATCACACTTTTCATCATAGTGCTTTTACCAATGCATAAAATGCATGGAGAAGTCATTTCGAATGACTGGTCCTCAGTGTTGTGAGAACGATGTCTGGTTAAAATTTTTGGTGGCTTCTTGTTCAGTCCATAGGCCTACATCATGTGGCAAACCGGTGAGCATGTGGCTCTATTAGTATAGGAGATACCTGAAAACATATCACACTTTTCATCATAGTGCTTTTACCAATGCATAAAATGCATGGAGAAGTCATTTCGAATGACTGGTCCTCAGTGTTGTGAGAACGATGACTGGTTAAAATTTTTGGTGGTTTCTTGTTCAGTCCATAGGTCTACATCATGTGGCAAACCGGTGAGCATGTGGCTCTATTAGTATAGGAGATACCTGAAAATATATCACACTTTTCATCATAGTGCTTTTACCAATGCATAAAATGACTGGAGAAGTCATTTCGAATGACTGGTCGTCAGTGTTGTGAGAACGATGACTGGTTAAAATTTTTGGTGGTTTCTTGTTCAGTCCATAGGTCTACATCATGTGGCAAACCGGTGAGCATGTGGCTCTATTAGTATAGGAGATACCTGAAAATATATCACACTTTTCATCATAGTGCTTTTACCAATGCATAAAATGACTGGAGAAGTCATTTCGAATGACTGGTCCTCAGTGTTGTGAGAACGATGACTGGTTAAAATTTTTGGTGGTTTCTTGTTCAGTCCATAGGCCTACATCATGTGGCAAACCGGTGAGCATGTGGCTCTATTAGTATAGGAGATACCTGAAAACATATCACACTTTTCATCATAGTGCTTTTACCAATGCATAAAATGCATGGAGAAGTCATTTCGAATGACTGGTCCTCAGTGCTGTGAGAACGATGACTGGTTAAAATTTTTGGTGGTTTCTTGTTCAGTCCATAGGCCTACATCATGTGGCAAACCGGTGAGCATGTGGCTCTATTAGTATAGGAGATACCTGAAAACATATCACACTTTTCATCATAGTGCTTTTACCAATGCATAAAATGCATGGAGAAGTCATTTCGAATGACTGGTCCTCAGTGTTGTGAGAACGATGACTGGTTAAAATTTTTGGTGGTTTCTTGTTCAGTCCATAGGCCTACATCATGTGGCAAACCGGTGAGCATGTGGCTCTATTAGTATAGGAGATACCTGAAAACATATCACACTTTTCATCATAGTGCTTTTACCAATGCATAAAATGCATGGAGAAGTCATTTCGAATGACTGGTCCTCAGTGTTGTGAGAACGATGACTGGTTAAAATTTTTGGTGGTTTCTTGTTCAGTCCATAGGCCTACATCATGTGGCAAACCGGTGAGCATGTGGCTCTATTAGTATAGGAGATACCTGAAAACATATCACACTTTTCATCATAGTGCTTTTACCAATGCATAAAATGCATGGAGAAGTCATTTCGAATGACTGGTCCTCAGTGTTGTGAGAACGATGACTGGTTAAAATTTTTGGTGGTTTCTTGTTCAGTCCATAGGCCTACATCATGTGGCAAACCGGTGAGCATGTGGCTCTATTAGTATAGGAGATACCTGAAAACATATCACACTTTTCATCATAGTGCTTTTACCAATGCATAAAATGCATGGAGAAGTCATTTCGAATGACTGGTCCTCAGTGTTGTGAGAACGATGACTGGTTAAAATTTTTGGTGGTTTCTTGTTCAGTCCATAGGCCTACATCATGTGGCAAACCGGTGAGCATGTGGCTCTATTAGTATAGGAGATACCTGAAAACATATCACACTTTTCATCATAGTGCTTTTACCAATGCATAAAATGCATGGAGAAGTCATTTCGAATGACTGGTCCTCAATGTTGTGAGAACGATGACTGGTTAAAATTTTTGGTGGTTTCTTGTTCAGTCCATAGGCCTACATCATGTGGCAAACCGGTGAGCATGTGGCTCTATTAGTATAGGAGATACCTGAAAACATATCACACTTTTCATCATAGTGCTTTTACCAATGCATAAAATGCATGGAGAAGTCATTTCGAATGACTGGTCCTCAGTGTTGTGAGAACGATGACTGGTTAAAATTTTTGGTGGTTTCTTGTTCAGTCCATAGGCCTACATCATGTGGCAAACCGGTGAGCATGTGGCTCTATTAGTATAGGAGATACCTGAAAACATATCACACTTTTCATCATAGTGCTTTTACCAATGCATACAATGCATGGAGAAGTCATTTCGAATGACTGGTCCTCAGTGTTGTGAGAACGATGACTGGTTAAAATTTTTGGTGGTTTCTTGTTCAGTCCATAGGCCTACATCATGTGGCAAACCGGTGAGCATGTGGCTCTCTTAGTATAGGAGATACCTGAAAACATATCACACTTTTCATCATAGTGCTTTTACCAATGCATAAAATGCATGGAGAAGTCATTTCGAATGACTGGTCCTCAGTGTTGTGAGAACGATGTCTGGTTAAAATTTTTGGTGGCTTCTTGTTCAGTCCATAGGCCTACATCATGTGGCAAACCGGTGAGCATGTGGCTCTATTAGTATAGGAGATACCTGAAAACATATCACACTTTTCATCATAGTGCTTTTACCAATGCATAAAATGCATGGAGAAGTCATTTCGAATGACTGGTCCTCAGTGTTGTGAGAACGATGACTGGTTAAAATTTTTGGTGGTTTCTTGTTCAGTCCATAGGTCTACATCATGTGGCAAACCGGTGAGCATGTGGCTCTATTAGTATAGGAGATACCTGAAAATATATCACACTTTTCATCATAGTGCTTTTACCAATGCATAAAATGACTGGAGAAGTCATTTCGAATGACTGGTCGTCAGTGTTGTGAGAACGATGACTGGTTAAAATTTTTGGTGGTTTCTTGTTCAGTCCATAGGTCTACATCATGTGGCAAACCGGTGAGCATGTGGCTCTATTAGTATAGGAGATACCTGAAAATATATCACACTTTTCATCATAGTGCTTTTACCAATGCATAAAATGACTGGAGAAGTCATTTCGAATGACTGGTCCTCAGTGTTGTGAGAACGATGACTGGTTAAAATTTTTGGTGGTTTCTTGTTCAGTCCATAGGCCTACATCATGTGGCAAACCGGTGAGCATGTGGCTCTATTAGTATAGGAGATACCTGAAAACATATCACACTTTTCATCATAGTGCTTTTACCAATGCATAAAATGCATGGAGAAGTCATTTCGAATGACTGGTCCTCAGTGCTGTGAGAACGATGACTGGTTAAAATTTTTGGTGGTTTCTTGTTCAGTCCATAGGCCTACATCATGTGGCAAACCGGTGAGCATGTGGCTCTATTAGTATAGGAGATACCTGAAAACATATCACACTTTTCATCATAGTGCTTTTACCAATGCATAAAATGCATGGAGAAGTCATTTCGAATGACTGGTCCTCAGTGTTGTGAGAACGATGACTGGTTAAAATTTTTGGTGGTTTCTTGTTCAGTCCATAGGCCTACATCATGTGGCAAACCGGTGAGCATGTGGCTCTATTAGTATAGGAGATACCTGAAAACATATCACACTTTTCATCATAGTGCTTTTACCAATGCATAAAATGCATGGAGAAGTCATTTCGAATGACTGGTCCTCAGTGTTGTGAGAACGATGACTGGTTAAAATTTTTGGTGGTTTCTTGTTCAGTCCATAGGCCTACATCATGTGGCAAACCGGTGAGCATGTGGCTCTATTAGTATAGGAGATACCTGAAAACATATCACACTTTTCATCATAGTGCTTTTACCAATGCATAAAATGCATGGAGAAGTCATTTCGAATGACTGGTCCTCAGTGTTGTGAGAACGATGACTGGTTAAAATTTTTGGTGGTTTCTTGTTCAGTCCATAGGCCTACATCATGTGGCAAACCGGTGAGCATGTGGCTCTATTAGTATAGGAGATACCTGAAAACATATCACACTTTTCATCATAGTGCTTTTACCAATGCATAAAATGCATGGAGAAGTCATTTCGAATGACTGGTCCTCAGTGTTGTGAGAACGATGACTGGTTAAAATTTTTGGTGGTTTCTTGTTCAGTCCATAGGCCTACATCATGTGGCAAACCGGTGAGCATGTGGCTCTATTAGTATAGGAGATACCTGAAAACATATCACACTTTTCATCATAGTGCTTTTACCAATGCATAAAATGCATGAAGAAGTCATTTCGAATGACTGGTCCTCAGTGTTGTGAGAACGATGACTGGTTAAAATTTTTGGTGGTTTCTTGTTCAGTTCATAGGCCTACATCATGTGGCAAACTGGTGAGCATGTGGCTCTATTAGTATAGGAGATACCTGAAAACATATCACACTTTTCATCATAGTGCTTTTACCAATGCATAAAATGCATGGAGAAGTCATTTCGAATGACTGGTCCTCAGTGTTGTGAGAACGATGACTGGTTAAAATTTTTGGTGGTTTCTTGTTCAGTCCATAGGCCTACATCATGTGGCAAACCGGTGAGCATGTGGCTCTATTAGTATAGGAGATACCTGAAAACATATCACACTTTTCATCATAGTGCTTTTACCAATGCATAAAATGCATGGAGAAGTCATTTCGAATGACTGGTCCTCAGTGTTGTGAGAACGATGACTGGTTAAAATTTTTGGTGGTTTCTTGTTCAGTCCATAGGCCTACATCATGTGGCAAACCGGTGAGCATGTGGCTCTATTAGTATAGGAGATACCTGAAAACATATCACACTTTTCATCATAGTGCTTTTACCAATGCATAAAATGCATGGAGAAGTCATTTCGAATGACTGGTCCTCAGTGTTGTGAGAACGATGACTGGTTAAAATTTTTGGTGGTTTCTTGTTCAGTCCATAGGCCTACATCATGTGGCAAACCGGTGAGCATGTGGCTCTATTAGTATAGGAGATACCTGAAAACATATCACACTTTTCATCATAGTGCTTTTACCAATGCATAAAATGCATGAAGAAGTCATTTCGAATGACTGGTCCTCAGTGTTGTGAGAACGATGACTGGTTAAAATTTTTGGTGGTTTCTTGTTCAGTTCATAGGCCTACATCATGTGGCAAACTGGTGAGCATGTGGCTCTATTAGTATAGGAGATACCTGAAAACATATCACACTTTTCATCATAGTGCTTTTACCAATGCATAAAATGCATGGAGAAGTCATTTCGAATGACTGGTCCTCAGTGTTGTGAGAACGATGACTGGTTAAAATTTTTGGTGGTTTCTTGTTCAGTCCATAGGCCTACATCATGTGGCAAACCGGTGAGCATGTGGCTCTATTAGTATAGGAGATACCTGAAAACATATCACACTTTTCATCATAGTGCTTTTACCAATGCATAAAATGCATGAAGAAGTCATTTCGAATGACTGGTCCTCAGTGTTGTGAGAACGATGACTGGTTAAAATTTTTGGTGGTTTCTTGTTCAGTTCATAGGCCTACATCATGTGGCAAACTGGTGAGCATGTGGCTCTATTAGCATAGGAGATACCTGAAAACATATCACACTTTTCATCATAGTGCTTTTACCAATGCATAAAATGCATGGAGATGTCATTTCGAATGACTGGTCCTCAATGTTGTGAGAACGATGACTGGTTAAAATTTTTGGTGGTTTCTTGTTCAGTCCATAGGCCTACATCATGTGGCAAACCGGTGAGCATGTGGCTCTATTAGTATAGGAGATACCTGAAAACATATCACACTTTTCATCATAGTGCTTTTACCAATGCATAAAATGCATGGAGAAGTCATTTCGAATGACTGGTCCTCAGTGTTGTGAGAACGATGCCTGGTTAAAATTTTTGGTGGTTTCTTGTTCAGTCCATAGGCCTACATCATGTGGCAAACCGGTGAGCATGTGGCTCTATTAGTATAGGAGATACCTGAAAACATATCACACTTTTCATCATAGTGCTTTTACCAATGCATAAAATGCATGGAGAAGTCATTTCGAATGACTGGTCCTCAGTGTTGTGAGAACGATGACTGGTTAAAATTTTTGGTGGTTTCTTGTTCAGTCCATAGGCCTACATCATGTGGCAAACCGGTGAGCATGTGGCTCTATTAGTATAGGAGATACCTGAAAACATATCACACTTTTCATCATAGTGCTTTTACCAATGCATAAAATGCATGGAGAAGTCATTTCGAATGACTGGTCCTCAGTGTTGTGAGAACGATGACTGGTTAAAATTTTTGGTGGCTTCTTGTTCAGTCCATAGGCCTACATCATGTGGCAAACCGGTGAGCATGTGGCTCTATTAGTATAGGAGATACCTGAAAACATATCACACTTTTCATCATAGTGCTTTTACCAATGCATAAAATGCATGGAGAAGTCATTTCGAATGACTGGTCCTCAGTGTTGTGAGAACGATGACTGGTTAAAATTTTTGGTGGTTTCTTGTTCAGTCCATAGGCCTACATCATGTGGCAAACCGGTGAGCATGTGGCTCTATTAGTATAGGAGATACCTGAAAACATATCACACTTTTCATCATAGTGCTTTTACCAATGCATAAAATGCATGGAGAAGTCATTTCGAATGACTGGTCCTCAGTGTTGTGAGAACGATGACTGGTTAAAATTTTTGGTGGTTTCTTGTTCAGTCCATAGGCCTACATCATGTGGCAAACCGGTGAGCATGTGGCTCTATTAGTATAGGAGATACCTGAAAACATATCACACTTTTCATCATAGTGCTTTTACCAATGCATAAAATGCATGGAGAAGTCATTTCGAATGGCTGGTCCTCAGTGTTGTGAGAACGATGACTGGTTAAAATTTTTGGTGGTTTCTTGTTCAGTCCATAGGCCTACATCATGTGGCAAACCGGTGAGCATGTGGCTCTATTAGTATAGGAGATACCTGAAAACATATCACACTTTTCATCATAGTGCTTTTACCAATGCATAAAATGCATGGAGAAGTCATTTCGAATGACTGGTCCTCAGTGTTGTGAGAACGATGACTGGTTAAAATTTTTGGTGGTTTCTTGTTCAGTCCATAGGCCTACATCATGTGGCAAACCGGTGAGCATGTGGCTCTATTAGTATAGGAGATACCTGAAAACATATCACACTTTTCATCATAGTGCTTTTACCAATGCATAAAATGCATGAAGAAGTCATTTCGAATGACTGGTCCTCAGTGTTGTGAGAACGATGACTGGTTAAAATTTTTGGTGGTTTCTTGTTCAGTCCATAGGCCTACATCATGTGGCAAACTGGTGAGCATGTGGCTCTATTAGCATAGGAGATACCTGAAAACATATCACACTTTTCATCATAGTGCTTTTACCAATGCATAAAATGCATGGAGAAGTCATTTCGAATGACTGGTCCTCAGTGTTGTGAGAACGATGCCTGGTTAAAATTTTTGGTGGTTTCTTGTTCAGTCCATAGGCCTACATCATGTGGCAAACCGGTGAGCATGTGGCTCTATTAGTATAGGAGATACCTGAAAACATATCACACTTTTCATCATAGTGCTTTTACCAATGCATAAAATGCATGGAGAAGTCATTTCGAATGACTGGTCCTCAGTGTTGTGAGAACGATGACTGGTTAAAATTTTTGGTGGTTTCTTGTTCAGTCCATAGGCCTACATCATGTGGCAAACCGGTGAGCATGTGGCTCTATTAGTATAGGAGATACCTGAAAACATATCACACTTTTCATCATAGTGCTTTTACCAATGCATAAAATGCATGGAGAAGTCATTTCGAATGACTGGTCCTCAGTGTTGTGAGAACGATGACTGGTTAAAATTTTTGGTGGCTTCTTGTTCAGTCCATAGGCGTACATCATGTGGCAAACCGGTGAGCATGTGGCTCTATTAGTATAGGAGATACCTGAAAACATATCACACTTTTCATCATAGTGCTTTTACCAATGCATAAAATGCATGGAGAAGTCATTTCGAATGACTGGTCCTCAGTGCTGTGAGAACGATGACTGGTTAAAATTTTTGGTGGTTTCTTGTTCAGTCCATAGGCCTACATCATGTGGCAAACCGGTGAGCATGTGGCTCTATTAGTATAGGAGATACCTGAAAACATATCACACTTTTCATCATAGTGCTTTTACCAATGCATAAAATGCATGGAGAAGTCATTTCGAATGACTGGTCCTCAGTGTTGTGAGAACGATGACTGGTTAAAATTTTTGGTGGTTTCTTGTTCAGTCCATAGGCCTACATCATGTGGCAAACCGGTGAGCATGTGGCTCTATTAGTATAGGAGATACCTGAAAACATATCACACTTTTCATCATAGTGCTTTTACCAATGCATAAAATGCATGGAGAAGTCATTTCGAATGACTGGTCCTCAGTGCTGTGAGAACGATGACTGGTTAAAATTTTTGGTGGTTTCTTGTTCAGTCCATAGGCCTACATCATGTGGCAAACCGGTGAGCATGTGGCTCTATTAGTATAGGAGATACCTGAAAACATATCACACTTTTCATCATAGTGCTTTTACCAATGCATAAAATGCATGGAGAAGTCATTTCGAATGACTGGTCCTCAGTGTTGTGAGAACGATGACTGGTTAAAATTTTTGGTGGTTTCTTGTTCAGTCCATAGGCCTACATCATGTGGCAAACCGGTGAGCATGTGGCTCTATTAGTATAGGAGATACCTGAAAACATATCACACTTTTCATCATAGTGCTTTTACCAATGCATAAAATGCATGAAGAAGTCATTTCGAATGACTGGTCCTCAGTGTTGTGAGAACGATGACTGGTTAAAATTTTTGGTGGTTTCTTGTTCAGTCCATAGGTCTACATCATGTGGCAAACTGGTGAGCATGTGGCTCTATTAGCATAGGAGATACCTGAAAACATATCACACTTTTCATCATAGTGCTTTTACCAATGCATAAAATGCATGGAGATGTCATTTCGAATGACTGGTCCTCAATGTTGTGAGAACGATGACTGGTTAAAATTTTTGGTGGTTTCTTGTTCAGTCCATAGGCCTACATCATGTGGCAAACCGGTGAGCATGTGGCTCTATTAGTATAGGAGATACCTGAAAACATATCACACTTTTCATCATAGTGCTTTTACCAATGCATAAAATGCATGGAGAAGTCATTTCGAATGACTGGTCCTCAGTGTTGTGAGAACGATGACTGGTTAATATTTTTGGTGGTTTCTTGTTCAGTCCATAGGCCTACATCATGTGGCAAACCGGTGAGCATGTGGCTCTATTAGTATAGGAGATACCTGAAAACATATCACACTTTTCATCATAGTGCTTTTACCAATGCATAAAATGCATGGAGAAGTCATTTCGAATGACTGGTCCTCAGTGTTGTGAGAACGATGACTGGTTAAAATTTTTGGTGGTTTCTTGTTCAGTCCATAGGCCTACATCATGTGGCAAACCGGTGAGCATGTGGCTCTATTAGTATAGGAGATACCTGAAAACATATCACACTTTTCATCATAGTGCTTTTACCAATGCATAAAATGCATGGAGAAGTCATTTCGAATGACTGGTCCTCAGTGTTGTGAGAACGATGACTGGTTAAAATTTTTGGTGGCTTCTTGTTCAGTCCATAGGCCTACATCATGTGGCAAACCGGTGAGCATGTGGCTCTATTAGTATAGGAGATACCTAAAAACATATCACACTTTTCATCATAGTGCTTTTACCAATGCATAAAATGCATGGAGAAGTCATTTCGAATGACTGGTCCTCAGTGTTGTGAGAACGATGACTGGTTAAATTTTTTGGTGGTTTCTTGTTCAGTCCATAGGCCTACATCATGTGGCAAACCAGTGAGCATGTGGCTCTATTAGTATAGGAGATACCTGAAAACATATCACACTTTTCATCATAGTGCTTTTACCAATGCATAAAATGCATGGAGAAGTCATTTCGAATGACTGGTCCTCAGTGTTGTGAGAACGATGACTGGTTAAAATTTTTGGTGGTTTCTTGTTCAGTCCATAGGCCTACATCATGTGGCAAACCGGTGAGCATGTGGCTCTATTAGTATAGGAGATACCTGAAAACATATCACACTTTTCATCATAGTGCTTTTACCAATGCATAAAATGCATGGAGAAGTCATTTCGAATGACTGGTCCTCAGTGTTGTGAGAACGATGACTGGTTAAAATTTTTGGTGGTTTCTTGTTCAGTCCATAGGCCTACATCATGTGGCAAACCGGTGAGCATGTGGCTCTATTAGTATAGGAGATACCTGAAAACATATCACACTTTTCATCATAGTGCTTTTACCAATGCATAAAATGCATGGAGAAGTCATTTCGAATGACTGGTCCTCAGAGTTGTGAGAACGATGACTGGTTAAAATTTTTGGTGGTTTCTTGTTCAGTCCATAGGCCTACATCATGTGGCAAACCGGTGAGCATGTGGCTCTATTAGTATAGGAGATACCTAAAAACATATCATACTTTTCATCATAGTGTTTTTACCAATGCATAAAATGCATGGAGAAGTCATTTCGAATGACTGGTCCTCAGTGTTGTGAGAACGATGACTGGTTAAAATTTTTGGTGGTTTCTTGTTCAGTCCATAGGCCTACATCATGTGGCAAACCGGTGAGCATGTGGCTCTATTAGTATAGGAGATACCTGAAAATATATCACACTTTTCATCATAGTGCTTTTACCAATGCATAAAATGCATGGAGAAGTCATTTCGAATGACTGGTCCTCAGTGTTGTGAGAACGATGACTGGTTAATATTTTTGGTGGTTTCTTGTTCAGTCCATAGGCCTACATCATGTGGCAAACCGGTGAGCATGTGGCTCTATTAGTATAGGAGATACCTGAAAACATATCACACTTTTCATCATAGTGCTTTTACCAATGCATAAAATGCATGGAGAAGTCATTTCGAATGACTGGTCCTCAGTGTTGTGAGAACGATGACTGGTTAAAATTTTTGGTGGTTTCTTGTTCAGTCCATAGGCCTACATCATGTGGCAAACCGGTGAGCATGTGGCTCTATTAGTATAGGAGATACCTGAAAACATATCACACTTTTCATCATAGTGCTTTTACCAATGCATAAAATGCATGGAGAAGTCATTTGGAATGACTGGTCCTCAGTGCTGTGAGAACGATGACTGGTTAAAATTTTTGGTGGTTTCTTGTTCAGTCCATAGGCCTACATCATGTGGCAAACCGGTGAGCATGTGGCTCTATTAGTATAGGAGATACCTGAAAACATATCACACTTTTCATCATAGTGCTTTTACCAATGCATAAAATACATGGAGAAGTCATTTCGAATGACTGGTCCTCAGTGCTGTGAGAACGATGACTGGTTAAAATTTTTGGTGGTTTCTTGTTCAGTCCATAGGCCTACATCATGTGGCAAACCGGTGAGCATGTGGCTCTATTAGTATAGGAGATACCTGAAAACACATCACACTTTTCATCATAGTGCTTTTACCAATGCATAAAATGCATGGAGAAGTCATTTCGAATGACTGGTCCTCAGTGTTGTGAGAACGATGACTGGTTAAAATTTTTGGTGGTTTCTTGTTCAGTCCATATGCCTACATCATGTGGCAAACCGGTGAGCATGTGGCTCTATTAGTATAGGAGATACCTGAAAACATATCACACTTTTCATCATAGTGCTTTTACCAATGCATAAAATGCATGGAGAAGTCATTTCGAATGACTGGTCCTCAGTGTTGTGAGAACGATGACTGGTTAAAATTTTTGGTGGTTTCTTGTTCAGTCCATAGGCCTACATCATGTGGCAAACCGGTGAGCATGTGGCTCTATTAGTATAGGAGATACCTGAAAACATATCACACTTTTCATCATAGTGCTTTTACCAATGCATAAAATGCATGGAGAAGTCATTTCGAATGACTGGTCCTCAGTGTTGTGAGAACGATGACTGGTTAAAATTTTTGGTGGTTTCTTGTTCAGTCCATAGGCCTACATCATGTGGCAAACCGGTGAGCATGTGGCTCTATTAGTATAGGAGATACCTGAAAACATATCACACTTTTCATCATAGTGCTTTTACCAATGCATAAAATGCATGGAGAAGTCATTTCGAATGACTGGTCCTCAGTGTTGTGAGGACGATGACTGGTTAAAATTTTTGGTGGTTTCTTGTTCAGTCCATAGGCCTACATCATGTGGCAAACCGGTGAGCATGTGGCTCTATTAGTATAGGAGATACCTGAAAACATATCACACTTTTCATCATAGTGCTTTTACCAATGCATAAAATGCATGGAGAAGTCATTTCGAAGGACTGGTCCTCAGTGTTGTGAGAACGATGACTGGTTAAAATTTTTGGTGGTTTCTTGTTCAGTCCATAGGCCTACATCATGTGGCAAACCGGTGAGCATGTGGCTCTATTAGTATAGGAGATACCTGAAAACATATCACACTTTTCATCATAGTGCTTTTACCAATGCATAAAATGCATGGAGAAGTCATTTCGAATGACTGGTCCTCAGTGTTGTGAGAACGATGACTGGTTAAAATTTTTGGTGGTTTCTTGTTCAGTCCATAGGCCTACATCATGTGGCAAACCGGTGAGCATGTGGCTCTATTAGTATAGGAGATACCTGAAAACATATCACACTTTTCATCATAGTGCTTTTACCAATGCATAAAATGCATGGAGAAGTCATTTCGAATGACTGGTCCTCAGTGTTGTGAGGACGATGACTGGTTAAAATTTTTGGTGGTTTCTTGTTCAGTCCATAGGCCTACATCATGTGGCAAACCGGTGAGCATGTGGCTCTATTAGTATAGGAGATACCTGAAAACATATCACACTTTTCATCATAGTGCTTTTACCAATGCATAAAATGCATGGAGAAGTCATTTCGAATGACTGGTCCTCAGTGTTGTGAGAAAGATGACTGGTTAAAATTTTTGGTGGTTTCTTGTTCAGTCCATAGGCCTACATCATGTGGCAAACCGGTGAGCATGTGGCTCTATTAGTATAGGAGATACCTGAAAACATCACACTTTTCATCATAGTGCTTTTACCAATGCATAAAATGCATGGAGAAGTCATTTCGAATGACTGGTCCTCAGTGTTGTGAGAACGATGACTGGTAAAAATTTTTGGTGGTTTCTTGTTCAGTCCATAGGCCTACATCATGTGGCAAACCGGTGAGCATGTGGCTCTATTAGTATAGGAGATACCTGAAAACATATCACACTTTTCATCATAGTGCTTTTACCAATGCATAAAATGCATGGAGAAGTCATTTCGAATGACTGGTCCTCAGTGTTGTGAGAACGATGACTGGTTAAAATTTTTGGTGGTTTCTTGTTCAGTCCATAGGCCTACATCATGTGGCAAACCAGTGAGCATGTGGCTCTATTAGTATAGGAGATACCTGAAAACATATCACACTTTTCATCATAGTGCTTTTACCAATGCATAAAATGCATGGAGAAGTCATTTCGAATGACTGGTCCTCAGTGTTGTGAGAACGATGACTGGTTAAAATTTTTGGTGGTTTCTTGTTCAGTCCATAGGCCTACATCATGTGGCAAACCGGTGAGCATGTGGCTCTATTAGTATAGGAGATACCTGAAAACATATCACACTTTTCATCATAGTGCTTTTACCAATGCATAAAATGCATGGAGAAGTCATTTCGAATGACTGGTCCTCAGTGCTGTGAGAACGATGACTGGTTAAAATTTTTGGTGGTTTCTTGTTCAGTCCATAGGCCTACATCATGTGGCAAACCGGTGAGCATGTGGCTCTATTAGTATAGGAGATACCTGAAAACATATCACACTTTTCATCATAGTGCTTTTACCAATGCATAAAATGCATGGAGAAGTCATTTCGAATGACTGGTCCTCAGTGTTGTGAGAACGATGACTGGTTAAAATTTTTGGTGGTTTCTTGTTCAGTCCATAGGCCTACATCATGTGGCAAACCGGTGAGCATGTGGCTCTATTAGTATAGGAGATACCTGAAAACATATCACACTTTTCATCATAGTGCTTTTACCAATGCATAAAATGCATGGAGAAGTCATTTCGAATGACTGGTCCTCAGTGTTGTGAGAACGATGACTGGTTAAAATTTTTGGTGGTTTCTTGTTCAGTCCATAGGCCTACATCATGTGGCAAACCGGTGAGCATGTGGCTCTATTAGTATAGGAGATACCTGAAAACATATCACACTTTTCATCATAGTGCTTTTACCAATGCATAAAATGCATGGAGAAGTCATTTCGAATGACTGGTCCTCAGTGTTGTGAGAACGATGACTGGTTAAAATTTTTGGTGGTTTCTTGTTCAGTCCATAGGCCTACATCATGTGGCAAACCGGTGAGCATGTGGCTCTATTAGTATAGGAGATACCTGAAAACATATCACACTTTTCATCATAGTGCTTTTACCAATGCATAAAATGCATGGAGAAGTCATTTCGAATGACTGGTCCTCAGTGTTGTGAGAACGATGACTGGTTAATATTTTTGGTGGTTTCTTGTTCAGTCCATAGGCCTACATCATGTGGCAAACCGGTGAGCATGTGGCTCTATTAGTATAGGAGATACCTGAAAACATATCACACTTTTCATCATAGTGCTTTTACCAATGCATAAAATGCATGGAGAAGTCATTTCGAATGACTGGTCCTCAGTGTTTTGAGAACGATGACTGGTTAAAATTTTTGGTGGCTTCTTGTTCAGTCCATAGGCCTACATCATGTGGCAAACCGGTGAGCATGTGGCTCTATTAGTATAGGAGATACCTGAAAACATATCACACTTTTCATCATAGTGCTTTTACCAATGCATAAAATGCATGGAGAAGTCATTTCGAATGACTGGTCCTCAGTGTTGTGAGAACGATGACTGGTTAAAATTTTTGGTGGTTTCTTGTTCAGTCCATAGGCCTACATCATGTGGCAAACCGGTGAGCATGTGGCTCTATTAGTATAGGAGATACCTGAAAACATATCACACTTTTCATCATAGTGCTTTTACCAATGCATAAAATGCATGGAGAAGTCATTTCGAATGACTGGTCCTCAGTGCTGTGAGAACGATGACTGGTTAAAATTTTTGGTGGTTTCTTGTTCAGTCCATAGGCCTACATCATGTGGCAAACCGGTGAGCATGTGGCTCTATTAGTATAGGAGATACCTGAAAACATATCACACTTTTCATCATAGTGCTTTTACCAATGCATAAAATGCATGGAGAAGTCATTTCGAATGACTGGTCCTCAGTGTTGTGAGAACGATGACTGGTTAAAATTTTTGGTGGTTTCTTGTTCAGTCCATAGGCCTACATCATGTGGCAAACCGGTGAGCATGTGGCTCTATTAGTATAGGAGATACCTGAAAACATATCACACTTTTCATCATAGTGCTTTTACCAATGCATAAAATGCATGGAGAAGTCATTTCGAATGACTGGTCCTCAGTGTTGTGAGAACGATGACTGGTTAAAATTTTTGGTGGTTTCTTGTTCAGTCCATAGGCCTACATCATGTGGCAAACCGGTGAGCATGTGGCTCTATTAGTATAGGAGATACCTGAAAACATATCACACTTTTCATCATAGTGCTTTTACCAATGCATAAAATGCATGGAGAAGTCATTTCGAATGACTGGTCCTCAGTGTTGTGAGAACGATGACTGGTTAAAATTTTTGGTGGTTTCTTGTTCAGTCCATAGGCCTACATCATGTGGCAAACCGGTGAGCATGTGGCTCTATTAGTATAGGAGATACCTGAAAACATATCACACTTTTCATCATAGTGCTTTTACCAATGCATAAAATGCATGGAGAAGTCATTTCGAATGACTGGTCCTCAGTGTTGTGAGAACGATGACTGGTTAATATTTTTGGTGGTTTCTTGTTCAGTCCATAGGCCTACATCATGTGGCAAACCGGTGAGCATGTGGCTCTATTAGTATAGGAGATACCTGAAAACATATCACACTTTTCATCATAGTGCTTTTACCAATGCATAAAATGCATGGAGAAGTCATTTCGAATGACTGGTCCTCAGTGTTTTGAGAACGATGACTGGTTAAAATTTTTGGTGGCTTCTTGTTCAGTCCATAGGCCTACATCATGTGGCAAACCGGTGAGCATGTGGCTCTATTAGTATAGGAGATACCTGAAAACATATCACACTTTTCATCATAGTGCTTTTACCAATGCATAAAATGCATGGAGAAGTCATTTCGAATGACTGGTCCTCAGTGTTGTGAGAACGATGACTGGTTAAAATTTTTGGTGGTTTCTTGTTCAGTCCATAGGCCTACATCATGTGGCAAACCGGTGAGCATGTGGCTCTATTAGTATAGGAGATACCTGAAAACATATCACACTTTTCATCATAGTGCTTTTACCAATGCATAAAATGCATGGAGAAGTCATTTCGAATGACTGGTCCTCAGTGTTGTGAGAACGATGACTGGTTAAATTTTTTGGTGGTTTCTTGTTCAGTCCATAGGCCTACATCATGTGGCAAACCAGTGAGCATGTGGCTCTATTAGTATAGGAGATACCTGAAAACATATCACACTTTTCATCATAGTGCTTTTACCAATGCATAAAATGCATGGAGAAGTCATTTCGAATGACTGGTCCTCAGTGTTGTGAGAATGATGACTGGTTAAAATTTTTGGTGGTTTCTTGTTCAGTCCATAGGCCTACATCATGTGGCAAACCGGTGAGCATGTGGCTCTATTAGTATAGGAGATACCTGAAAACATATCACACTTTTCATCATAGTGCTTTTACCAATGCATAAAATGCATGGAGAAGTCATTTCGAATGACTGGTCCTCAGTGTTGTGAGAACGATGACTGGTTAAAATTTTTGGTGGTTTCTTGTTCAGTCCATAGGCCTACATCATGTGGCAAACCGGTGAGCATGTGGCTCTATTAGTATAGGAGATACCTGAAAACATATCACACTTTTCATCATAGTGCTTTTACCAATGCATAAAATGCATGGAGAAGTCATTTCGAATGACTGGTCCTCAGAGTTGTGAGAACGATGACTGGTTAAAATTTTTGGTGGTTTCTTGTTCAGTCCATAGGCCTACATCATGTGGCAAACCGGTGAGCATGTGGCTCTATTAGTATAGGAGATACCTAAAAACATATCATACTTTTCATCATAGTGTTTTTACCAATGCATAAAATGCATGGAGAAGTCATTTCGAATGACTGGTCCTCAGTGTTGTGAGAACGATGACTGGTTAAAATTTTTGGTGGTTTCTTGTTCAGTCCATAGGCCTACATCATGTGGCAAACCGGTGAGCATGTGGCTCTATTAGTATAGGAGATACCTGAAAATATATCACACTTTTCATCATAGTGCTTTTACCAATGCATAAAATGCATGGAGAAGTCATTTCGAATGACTGGTCCTCAGTGTTGTGAGAACGATGACTGGTTAATATTTTTGGTGGTTTCTTGTTCAGTCCATAGGCCTACATCATGTGGCAAACCGGTGAGCATGTGGCTCTATTAGTATAGGAGATACCTGAAAACATATCACACTTTTCATCATAGTGCTTTTACCAATGCATAAAATGCATGGAGAAGTCATTTCGAATGACTGGTCCTCAGTGTTGTGAGAACGATGACTGGTTAAAATTTTTGGTGGTTTCTTGTTCAGTCCATAGGCCTACATCATGTGGCAAACCGGTGAGCATGTGGCTCTATTAGTATAGGAGATACCTGAAAACATATCACACTTTTCATCATAGTGCTTTTACCAATGCATAAAATGCATGGAGAAGTCATTTCGAATGACTGGTCCTCAGTGCTGTGAGAACGATGACTGGTTAAAATTTTTGGTGGTTTCTTGTTCAGTCCATAGGCCTACATCATGTGGCAAACCGGTGAGCATGTGGCTCTATTAGTATAGGAGATACCTGAAAACATATCACACTTTTCATCATAGTGCTTTTACCAATGCATAAAATACATGGAGAAGTCATTTCGAATGACTGGTCCTCAGTGCTGTGAGAACGATGACTGGTTAAAATTTTTGGTGGTTTCTTGTTCAGTCCATAGGCCTACATCATGTGGCAAACCGGTGAGCATGTGGCTCTATTAGTATAGGAGATACCTGAAAACATATCACACTTTTCATCATAGTGCTTTTACCAATGCATAAAATGCATGGAGAAGTCATTTCGAATGACTGGTCCTCAGTGTTGTGAGAACGATGACTGGTTAAAATTTTTGGTGGTTTCTTGTTCAGTCCATAGGCCTACATCATGTGGCAAACCGGTGAGCATGTGGCTCTATTAGTATAGGAGATACCTGAAAACATATCACACTTTTCATCATAGTGCTTTTACCAATGCATAAAATGCATGGAGAAGTCATTTCGAATGACTGGTCCTCAGTGTTGTGAGAACGATGACTGGTTAAAATTTTTGGTGGTTTCTTGTTCAGTCCATATGCCTACATCATGTGGCAAACCGGTGAGCATGTGGCTCTATTAGTATAGGAGATACCTGAAAACATATCACACTTTTCATCATAGTGCTTTTACCAATGCATAAAATGCATGGAGAAGTCATTTCGAATGACTGGTCCTCAGTGTTGTGAGAACGATGACTGGTTAAAATTTTTGGTGGTTTCTTGTTCAGTCCATAGGCCTACATCATGTGGCAAACCGGTGAGCATGTGGCTCTATTAGTATAGGAGATACCTGAAAACATATCACACTTTTCATCATAGTGCTTTTACCAATGCATAAAATGCATGGAGAAGTCATTTCGAATGACTGGTCCTCAGTGTTGTGAGAACGATGACTGGTTAAAATTTTTGGTGGTTTCTTGTTCAGTCCATAGGCCTACATCATGTGGCAAACCGGTGAGCATGTGGCTCTATTAGTATAGGAGATACCTGAAAACATATCACACTTTTCATCATAGTGCTTTTACCAATGCATAAAATGCATGGAGAAGTCATTTCGAATGACTGGTCCTCAGTGTTGTGAGGACGATGACTGGTTAAAATTTTTGGTGGTTTCTTGTTCAGTCCATAGGCCTACATCATGTGGCAAACCGGTGAGCATGTGGCTCTATTAGTATAGGAGATACCTGAAAACATATCACACTTTTCATCATAGTGCTTTTACCAATGCATAAAATGCATGGAGAAGTCATTTCGAAGGACTGGTCCTCAGTGTTGTGAGAACGATGACTGGTTAAAATTGTTGGTGGTTTCTTGTTCAGTCCATAGGCCTACATCATGTGGCAAACCGGTGAGCATGTGGCTCTATTAGTATAGGAGATACCTGAAAACATATCACACTTTTCATCATAGTGCTTTTACCAATGCATAAAATGCATGGAGAAGTCATTTCGAATGACTGGTCCTCAGTGTTGTGAGAACGATGACTGGTTAAAATTTTTGGTGGTTTCTTGTTCAGTCCATAGGCCTACATCATGTGGCAAACCGGTGAGCATGTGGCTCTATTAGTATAGGAGATACCTGAAAACATATCACACTTTTCATCATAGTGCTTTTACCAATGCATAAAATGCATGGAGAAGTCATTTCGAATGACTGGTCCTCAGTGTTGTGAGGACGATGACTGGTTAAAATTTTTGGTGGTTTCTTGTTCAGTCCATAGGCCTACATCATGTGGCAAACCGGTGAGCATGTGGCTCTATTAGTATAGGAGATACCTGAAAACATATCACACTTTTCATCATAGTGCTTTTACCAATGCATAAAATGCATGGAGAAGTCATTTCGAATGACTGGTCCTCAGTGTTGTGAGAACGATGACTGGTTAAAATTTTTGGTGGTTTCTTGTTCAGTCCATAGGCCTACATCATGTGGCAAACCGGTGAGCATGTGGCTCTATTAGTATAGGAGATACCTGAAAACATATCACACTTTTCATCATAGTGCTTTTACCAATGCATAAAATGCATGGAGAAGTCATTTCGAATGACTGGTCCTCAGTGTTGTGAGAACGATGACTGGTTAAAATTTTTGGTGGTTTCTTGTTCAGTCCATAGGCCTACATCATGTGGCAAACCGGTGAGCATGTGGCTCTATTAGTATAGGAGATACCTGAAAACATATCACACTTTTCATCATAGTGCTTTTACCAATGCATAAAATGCATGGAGAAGTCATTTCGAATGACTGGTCCTCAGTGTTGTGAGGACGATGACTGGTTAAAATTTTTGGTGGTTTCTTGTTCAGTCCATAGGCCTACATCATGTGGCAAACCGGTGAGCATGTGGCTCTATTAGTATAGGAGATACCTGAAAACATATCACACTTTTCATCATAGTGCTTTTACCAATGCATAAAATGCATGGAGAAGTCATTTCGAATGACTGGTCCTCAGTGTTGTGAGAACGATGACTGGTTAAAATTTTTGGTGGTTTCTTGTTCAGTCCATAGGCCTACATCATGTGGCAAACCGGTGAGCATGTGGCTCTATTAGTATAGGAGATACCTGAAAACATATCACACTTTTCATCATAGTGCTTTTACCAATGCATAAAATGCATGGAGAAGTCATTTCGAATGACTGGTCCTCAGTGTTGTGAGAACGATGACTGGTTAAAATTTTTGGTGGTTTCTTGTTCAGTCCATAGGCCTACATCATGTGGCAAACCGGTGAGCATGTGGCTCTATTAGTATAGGAGATACCTGAAAACATATCACACTTTTCATCATAGTGCTTTTACCAATGCATAAAATGCATGGAGAAGTCATTTCGAATGACTGGTCCTCAGTGTTGTGAGAACGATGACTGGTTAAAATTTTTGGTGGTTTCTTGTTCAGTCCATAGGCCTACATCATGTGGCAAACCGGTGAGCATGTGGCTCTATTAGTATAGGAGATACCTGAAAACATATCACACTTTTCATCATAGTGCTTTTACCAATGCATAAAATGCATGGAGAAGTCATTTCGAATGACTGGTCCTCAGTGTTGTGAGAACGATGACTGGTTAAAATTTTTGGTGGTTTCTTGTTCAGTCCATAGGCCTACATCATGTGGCAAACCGGTGAGCATGTGGCTCTATTAGTATAGGAGATACCTGAAAACATATCACACTTTTCATCATAGTGCTTTTACCAATGCATAAAATGCATGGAGAAGTCATTTCGAATGACTGGTCCTCAGTGTTGTGAGAACGATGACTGGTTAAAATTTTTGGTGGTTTCTTGTTCAGTCCATAGGCCTACATCATGTGGCAAACCGGTGAGCATGTGGCTCTATTAGTATAGGAGATACCTGAAAACATATCACACTTTTCATCATAGTGCTTTTACCAATGCATAAAATGCATGGAGAAGTCATTTCGAATGACTGGTCCTCAGTGTTGTGAGAACGATGACTGGTTAAAATTTTTGGTGGTTTCTTGTTCAGTCCATAGGCCTACATCATGTGGCAAACCGGTGAGCATGTGGCTCTATTAGTATAGGAGATACCTGAAAACATATCACACTTTTCATCATAGTGCTTTTACCAATGCATAAAATGCATGGAGAAGTCATTTCGAATGACTGGTCCTCAGTGTTGTGAGAACGATGACTGGTTAAAATTTTTGGTGGTTTCTTGTTCAGTCCATAGGCCTACATCATGTGGCAAACCGGTGAGCATGTGGCTCTATTAGTATAGGAGATACCTGAAAACATATCACACTTTTCATCATAGTGCTTTTACCAATGCATAAAATGCATGGAGAAGTCATTTCGAATGACTGGTCCTCAGTGTTGTGAGAACGATGACTGGTTAAAATTTTTGGTGGTTTCTTGTTCAGTCCATAGGCCTACATCATGTGGCAAACCGGTGAGCATGTGGCTCTATTAGTATAGGAGATACCTGAAAACATATCACACTTTTCATCATAGTGCTTTTACCAATGCATAAAATGCATGGAGAAGTCATTTCGAATGACTGGTCCTCAGTGTTGTGAGAACGATGACTGGTTAAAATTTTTGGTGGTTTCTTGTTCAGTCCATAGGCCTACATCATGTGGCAAACCGGTGAGCATGTGGCTCTATTAGTATAGGAGATACCTGAAAACATATCACACTTTTCATCATAGTGCTTTTACCAATGCATAAAATGCATGGAGAAGTCATTTCGAATGACTGGTCCTCAGTGTTGTGAGAACGATGACTGGTTAAAATTTTTGGTGGTTTCTTGTTCAGTCCATAGGCCTACATCATGTGGCAAACCGGTGAGCATGTGGCTCTATTAGTATAGGAGATACCTGAAAACATATCACACTTTTCATCATAGTGCTTTTACCAATGCATAAAATGCATGGAGAAGTCATTTCGAATGACTGGTCCTCAGTGTTGTGAGAACGATGACTGGTTAAAATTTTTGGTGGTTTCTTGTTCAGTCCATAGGCCTACATCATGTGGCAAACCGGTGAGCATGTGGCTCTATTAGTATAGGAGATACCTGAAAACATATCACACTTTTCATCATAGTGCTTTTACCAATGCATAAAATGCATGGAGAAGTCATTTCGAATGACTGGTCCTCAGTGTTGTGAGAACGATGACTGGTTAAAATTTTTGGTGGTTTCTTGTTCAGTCCATAGGCCTACATCATGTGGCAAACCGGTGAGCATGTGGCTCTATTAGTATAGGAGATACCTGAAAACATATCACACTTTTCATCATAGTGCTTTTACCAATGCATAAAATGCATGGAGAAGTCATTTCGAATGACTGGTCCTCAGTGTTGTGAGAACGATGACTGGTTAAAATTTTTGGTGGTTTCTTGTTCAGTCCATAGGCCTACATCATGTGGCAAACCGGTGAGCATGTGGCTCTATTAGTATAGGAGATACCTGAAAACATATCACACTTTTCATCATAGTGCTTTTACCAATGCATAAAATGCATGGAGAAGTCATTTCGAATGACTGGTCCTCAGTGTTGTGAGAACGATGACTGGTTAAAATTTTTGGTGGTTTCTTGTTCAGTCCATAGGCCTACATCATGTGGCAAACCGGTGAGCATGTGGCTCTATTAGTATAGGAGATACCTGAAAACATATCACACTTTTCATCATAGTGCTTTTACCAATGCATAAAATGCATGGAGAAGTCATTTCGAATGACTGGTCCTCAGTGTTGTGAGAACGATGACTGGTTAAAATTTTTGGTGGTTTCTTGTTCAGTCCATAGGCCTACATCATGTGGCAAACCGGTGAGCATGTGGCTCTATTAGTATAGGAGATACCTGAAAACATATCACACTTTTCATCATAGTGCTTTTACCAATGCATAAAATGCATGGAGAAGTCATTTCGAATGACTGGTCCTCAGTGTTGTGAGAACGATGACTGGTTAAAATTTTTGGTGGTTTCTTGTTCAGTCCATAGGCCTACATCATGTGGCAAACCGGTGAGCATGTGGCTCTATTAGTATAGGAGATACCTGAAAACATATCACACTTTTCATCATAGTGCTTTTACCAATGCATAAAATGCATGGAGAAGTCATTTCGAATGACTGGTCCTCAGTGTTGTGAGAACGATGACTGGTTAAAATTTTTGGTGGTTTCTTGTTCAGTCCATAGGCCTACATCATGTGGCAAACCGGTGAGCATGTGGCTCTATTAGTATAGGAGATACCTGAAAACATATCACACTTTTCATCATAGTGCTTTTACCAATGCATAAAATGCATGGAGAAGTCATTTCGAATGACTGGTCCTCAGTGTTGTGAGAACGATGACTGGTTAAAATTTTTGGTGGTTTCTTGTTCAGTCCATAGGCCTACATCATGTGGCAAACCGGTGAGCATGTGGCTCTATTAGTATAGGAGATACCTGAAAACATATCACACTTTTCATCATAGTGCTTTTACCAATGCATAAAATGCATGGAGAAGTCATTTCGAATGACTGGTCCTCAGTGTTGTGAGAACGATGACTGGTTAAAATTTTTGGTGGTTTCTTGTTCAGTCCATAGGCCTACATCATGTGGCAAACCGGTGAGCATGTGGCTCTATTAGTATAGGAGATACCTGAAAACATATCACACTTTTCATCATAGTGCTTTTACCAATGCATAAAATGCATGGAGAAGTCATTTCGAATGACTGGTCCTCAGTGTTGTGAGAACGATGACTGGTTAAAATTTTTGGTGGTTTCTTGTTCAGTCCATAGGCCTACATCATGTGGCAAACCGGTGAGCATGTGGCTCTATTAGTATAGGAGATACCTGAAAACATATCACACTTTTCATCATAGTGCTTTTACCAATGCATAAAATGCATGGAGAAGTCATTTCGAATGACTGGTCCTCAGTGTTGTGAGAACGATGACTGGTTAAAATTTTTGGTGGTTTCTTGTTCAGTCCATAGGCCTACATCATGTGGCAAACCGGTGAGCATGTGGCTCTATTAGTATAGGAGATACCTGAAAACATATCACACTTTTCATCATAGTGCTTTTACCAATGCATAAAATGCATGGAGAAGTCATTTCGAATGACTGGTCCTCAGTGTTGTGAGAACGATGACTGGTTAAAATTTTTGGTGGTTTCTTGTTCAGTCCATAGGCCTACATCATGTGGCAAACCGGTGAGCATGTGGCTCTATTAGTATAGGAGATACCTGAAAACATATCACACTTTTCATCATAGTGCTTTTACCAATGCATAAAATGCATGGAGAAGTCATTTCGAATGACTGGTCCTCAGTGTTGTGAGAACGATGACTGGTTAAAATTTTTGGTGGTTTCTTGTTCAGTCCATAGGCCTACATCATGTGGCAAACCGGTGAGCATGTGGCTCTATTAGTATAGGAGATACCTGAAAACATATCACACTTTTCATCATAGTGCTTTTACCAATGCATAAAATGCATGGAGAAGTCATTTCGAATGACTGGTCCTCAGTGTTGTGAGAACGATGACTGGTTAAAATTTTTGGTGGTTTCTTGTTCAGTCCATAGGCCTACATCATGTGGCAAACCGGTGAGCATGTGGCTCTATTAGTATAGGAGATACCTGAAAACATATCACACTTTTCATCATAGTGCTTTTACCAATGCATAAAATGCATGGAGAAGTCATTTCGAATGACTGGTCCTCAGTGTTGTGAGAACGATGACTGGTTAAAATTTTTGGTGGTTTCTTGTTCAGTCCATAGGCCTACATCATGTGGCAAACCGGTGAGCATGTGGCTCTATTAGTATAGGAGATACCTGAAAACATATCACACTTTTCATCATAGTGCTTTTACCAATGCATAAAATGCATGGAGAAGTCATTTCGAATGACTGGTCCTCAGTGTTGTGAGAACGATGACTGGTTAAAATTTTTGGTGGTTTCTTGTTCAGTCCATAGGCCTACATCATGTGGCAAACCGGTGAGCATGTGGCTCTATTAGTATAGGAGATACCTGAAAACATATCACACTTTTCATCATAGTGCTTTTACCAATGCATAAAATGCATGGAGAAGTCATTTCGAATGACTGGTCCTCAGTGTTGTGAGAACGATGACTGGTTAAAATTTTTGGTGGTTTCTTGTTCAGTCCATAGGCCTACATCATGTGGCAAACCGGTGAGCATGTGGCTCTATTAGTATAGGAGATACCTGAAAACATATCACACTTTTCATCATAGTGCTTTTACCAATGCATAAAATGCATGGAGAAGTCATTTCGAATGACTGGTCCTCAGTGTTGTGAGAACGATGACTGGTTAAAATTTTTGGTGGTTTCTTGTTCAGTCCATAGGCCTACATCATGTGGCAAACCGGTGAGCATGTGGCTCTATTAGTATAGGAGATACCTGAAAACATATCACACTTTTCATCATAGTGCTTTTACCAATGCATAAAATGCATGGAGAAGTCATTTCGAATGACTGGTCCTCAGTGTTGTGAGAACGATGACTGGTTAAAATTTTTGGTGGTTTCTTGTTCAGTCCATAGGCCTACATCATGTGGCAAACCGGTGAGCATGTGGCTCTATTAGTATAGGAGATACCTGAAAACATATCACACTTTTCATCATAGTGCTTTTACCAATGCATAAAATGCATGGAGAAGTCATTTCGAATGACTGGTCCTCAGTGTTGTGAGAACGATGACTGGTTAAAATTTTTGGTGGTTTCTTGTTCAGTCCATAGGCCTACATCATGTGGCAAACCGGTGAGCATGTGGCTCTATTAGTATAGGAGATACCTGAAAACATATCACACTTTTCATCATAGTGCTTTTACCAATGCATAAAATGCATGGAGAAGTCATTTCGAATGACTGGTCCTCAGTGTTGTGAGAACGATGACTGGTTAAAATTTTTGGTGGTTTCTTGTTCAGTCCATAGGCCTACATCATGTGGCAAACCGGTGAGCATGTGGCTCTATTAGTATAGGAGATACCTGAAAACATATCACACTTTTCATCATAGTGCTTTTACCAATGCATAAAATGCATGGAGAAGTCATTTCGAATGACTGGTCCTCAGTGTTGTGAGAACGATGACTGGTTAAAATTTTTGGTGGTTTCTTGTTCAGTCCATAGGCCTACATCATGTGGCAAACCGGTGAGCATGTGGCTCTATTAGTATAGGAGATACCTGAAAACATATCACACTTTTCATCATAGTGCTTTTACCAATGCATAAAATGCATGGAGAAGTCATTTCGAATGACTGGTCCTCAGTGTTGTGAGAACGATGACTGGTTAAAATTTTTGGTGGTTTCTTGTTCAGTCCATAGGCCTACATCATGTGGCAAACCGGTGAGCATGTGGCTCTATTAGTATAGGAGATACCTGAAAACATATCACACTTTTCATCATAGTGCTTTTACCAATGCATAAAATGCATGGAGAAGTCATTTCGAATGACTGGTCCTCAGTGTTGTGAGAACGATGACTGGTTAAAATTTTTGGTGGTTTCTTGTTCAGTCCATAGGCCTACATCATGTGGCAAACCGGTGAGCATGTGGCTCTATTAGTATAGGAGATACCTGAAAACATATCACACTTTTCATCATAGTGCTTTTACCAATGCATAAAATGCATGGAGAAGTCATTTCGAATGACTGGTCCTCAGTGTTGTGAGAACGATGACTGGTTAAAATTTTTGGTGGTTTCTTGTTCAGTCCATAGGCCTACATCATGTGGCAAACCGGTGAGCATGTGGCTCTATTAGTATAGGAGATACCTGAAAACATATCACACTTTTCATCATAGTGCTTTTACCAATGCATAAAATGCATGGAGAAGTCATTTCGAATGACTGGTCCTCAGTGTTGTGAGAACGATGACTGGTTAAAATTTTTGGTGGTTTCTTGTTCAGTCCATAGGCCTACATCATGTGGCAAACCGGTGAGCATGTGGCTCTATTAGTATAGGAGATACCTGAAAACATATCACACTTTTCATCATAGTGCTTTTACCAATGCATAAAATGCATGGAGAAGTCATTTCGAATGACTGGTCCTCAGTGTTGTGAGAACGATGACTGGTTAAAATTTTTGGTGGTTTCTTGTTCAGTCCATAGGCCTACATCATGTGGCAAACCGGTGAGCATGTGGCTCTATTAGTATAGGAGATACCTGAAAACATATCACACTTTTCATCATAGTGCTTTTACCAATGCATAAAATGCATGGAGAAGTCATTTCGAATGACTGGTCCTCAGTGTTGTGAGAACGATGACTGGTTAAAATTTTTGGTGGTTTCTTGTTCAGTCCATAGGCCTACATCATGTGGCAAACCGGTGAGCATGTGGCTCTATTAGTATAGGAGATACCTGAAAACATATCACACTTTTCATCATAGTGCTTTTACCAATGCATAAAATGCATGGAGAAGTCATTTCGAATGACTGGTCCTCAGTGTTGTGAGAACGATGACTGGTTAAAATTTTTGGTGGTTTCTTGTTCAGTCCATAGGCCTACATCATGTGGCAAACCGGTGAGCATGTGGCTCTATTAGTATAGGAGATACCTGAAAACATATCACACTTTTCATCATAGTGCTTTTACCAATGCATAAAATGCATGGAGAAGTCATTTCGAATGACTGGTCCTCAGTGTTGTGAGAACGATGACTGGTTAAAATTTTTGGTGGTTTCTTGTTCAGTCCATAGGCCTACATCATGTGGCAAACCGGTGAGCATGTGGCTCTATTAGTATAGGAGATACCTGAAAACATATCACACTTTTCATCATAGTGCTTTTACCAATGCATAAAATGCATGGAGAAGTCATTTCGAATGACTGGTCCTCAGTGTTGTGAGAACGATGACTGGTTAAAATTTTTGGTGGTTTCTTGTTCAGTCCATAGGCCTACATCATGTGGCAAACCGGTGAGCATGTGGCTCTATTAGTATAGGAGATACCTGAAAACATATCACACTTTTCATCATAGTGCTTTTACCAATGCATAAAATGCATGGAGAAGTCATTTCGAATGACTGGTCCTCAGTGTTGTGAGAACG
The DNA here is from genome assembly GCF_032444005.1 of Ranitomeya imitator. Taxonomy (NCBI): domain Eukaryota; kingdom Metazoa; phylum Chordata; class Amphibia; order Anura; family Dendrobatidae; genus Ranitomeya; species Ranitomeya imitator. The sequence goes on along the minus strand of NW_027193730.1, from coordinate 3,933 downwards.
ATGACTGGTTAAAATTTTTGGTGGTTTCTTGTTCAGTCCATAGGCCTACATCATGTGGCAAACCGGTGAGCATGTGGCTCTATTAGTATAGGAGATACCTGAAAACATATCACACTTTTCATCATAGTGCTTTTACCAATGCATAAAATGCATGGAGAAGTCATTTCGAATGACTGGTCCTCAGTGTTGTGAGAACGATGACTGGTTAAAATTTTTGGTGGTTTCTTGTTCAGTCCATAGGCCTACATCATGTGGCAAACCGGTGAGCATGTGGCTCTATTAGTATAGGAGATACCTGAAAACATATCACACTTTTCATCATAGTGCTTTTACCAATGCATAAAATGCATGGAGAAGTCATTTCGAATGACTGGTCCTCAGTGTTGTGAGAACGATGACTGGTTAAAATTTTTGGTGGTTTCTTGTTCAGTCCATAGGCCTACATCATGTGGCAAACCGGTGAGCATGTGGCTCTATTAGTATAGGAGATACCTGAAAACATATCACACTTTTCATCATAGTGCTTTTACCAATGCATAAAATGCATGGAGAAGTCATTTCGAATGACTGGTCCTCAGTGTTGTGAGAACGATGACTGGTTAAAATTTTTGGTGGTTTCTTGTTCAGTCCATAGGCCTACATCATGTGGCAAACCGGTGAGCATGTGGCTCTATTAGTATAGGAGATACCTGAAAACATATCACACTTTTCATCATAGTGCTTTTACCAATGCATAAAATGCATGGAGAAGTCATTTCGAATGACTGGTCCTCAGTGTTGTGAGAACGATGACTGGTTAAAATTTTTGGTGGTTTCTTGTTCAGTCCATAGGCCTACATCATGTGGCAAACCGGTGAGCATGTGGCTCTATTAGTATAGGAGATACCTGAAAACATATCACACTTTTCATCATAGTGCTTTTACCAATGCATAAAATGCATGGAGAAGTCATTTCGAATGACTGGTCCTCAGTGTTGTGAGAACGATGACTGGTTAAAATTTTTGGTGGTTTCTTGTTCAGTCCATAGGCCTACATCATGTGGCAAACCGGTGAGCATGTGGCTCTATTAGTATAGGAGATACCTGAAAACATATCACACTTTTCATCATAGTGCTTTTACCAATGCATAAAATGCATGGAGAAGTCATTTCGAATGACTGGTCCTCAGTGTTGTGAGAACGATGACTGGTTAAAATTTTTGGTGGTTTCTTGTTCAGTCCATAGGCCTACATCATGTGGCAAACCGGTGAGCATGTGGCTCTATTAGTATAGGAGATACCTGAAAACATATCACACTTTTCATCATAGTGCTTTTACCAATGCATAAAATGCATGGAGAAGTCATTTCGAATGACTGGTCCTCAGTGTTGTGAGAACGATGACTGGTTAAAATTTTTGGTGGTTTCTTGTTCAGTCCATAGGCCTACATCATGTGGCAAACCGGTGAGCATGTGGCTCTATTAGTATAGGAGATACCTGAAAACATATCACACTTTTCATCATAGTGCTTTTACCAATGCATAAAATGCATGGAGAAGTCATTTCGAATGACTGGTCCTCAGTGTTGTGAGAACGATGACTGGTTAAAATTTTTGGTGGTTTCTTGTTCAGTCCATAGGCCTACATCATGTGGCAAACCGGTGAGCATGTGGCTCTATTAGTATAGGAGATACCTGAAAACCATATCACACTTTTCATCATAGTGCTTTTACCAATGCATAAAATGCATGGAGAAGTCATTTCGAATGACTGGTCCTCAGTGTTGTGAGAACGATGACTGGTTAAAATTTTTGGTGGTTTCTTGTTCAGTCCATAGGCCTACATCATGTGGCAAACCGGTGAGCATGTGGCTCTGTTAGTATAGGAGATACCTGAAAACTTATCACACTTTTCAATCATAGTGCTTTTACCAATGCATAAAATGCATGGAGAAGTCATTTCGAATGACTGGTCCTCAGTGTTGTGAGAACGATGACTGGTTAAAATTTTTGGTGGATTCTTGTTCAGTCCATAGGCCTACATCATGTGGCAAACCGGTGAGCATGTGGCTCTATTAGTATAGGAGATACCTGAAAAACATATCACACTTTTCATCATAGTGCTTTTACCAATGCATAAAATGCATGGAGAAGTCATTTCGAATGACTGGTCCTCAGTGTTGTGAGAACGATGACTGGTTAAAATTTTTGGTGGTTTCTTGTTCAGTCCATAGGCCTACATCATGTGGCAAACCGGTGAGCATGTGGCTCTATTAGTATAGGAGATACCTGAAAACATATCACACTTTTCATCATAGTGCTTTTACCAATGCATAAAATGCATGGAGAAGTCATTTCGAATGACTGGTCCTCAATGTTGTGAGAACGATGACTGGTTAAAATTTTTGGTGGTTTCTTGTTCAGTCCATAGGCCTACATCATGTGGCAAACCGGTGAGCATGTGGCTCTATTAGTATAGGAGATACCTGAAAACATATCACACTTTTCATCATAGTGCTTTTACCAATGCATAAAATGCATGGAGAAGTCATTTCGAATGACTGGTCCTCAGTGTTGTGAGAACGATGACTGGTTAAAATTTTTGGTGGTTTCTTGTTCAGTCCATAGGCCTACATCATGTGGCAAACCGGTGAGCATGTGGCTCTATTAGTATAGGAGATACCTGAAAACATATCACACTTTTCATCATAGTGCTTTTACCAATGCATACAATGCATGGAGAAGTCATTTCGAATGACTGGTCCTCAGTGTTGTGAGAACGATGACTGGTTAAAATTTTTGGTGGTTTCTTGTTCAGTCCATAGGCCTACATCATGTGGCAAACCGGTGAGCATGTGGCTCTATTAATATAGGAGATACCTGAAAACATATCACACTTTTCATCATAGTGCTTTTACCAATGCATAAAATGCATGGAGAAGTCATTTCGAATGACTGGTCCTCAGTGTTGTGAGAACGATGACTGGTTAAAATTTTTGGTGGTTTCTTGTTCAGTCCATAGGCCTACATCATGTGGCAAACCGGTGAGCATGTGGCTCTATTAGTATAGGAGATACCTGAAAACATATCACACTTTTCATCATAGTGCTTTTACCAATGCATAAAATGCATGGAGAAGTCATTTCGAATGACTGGTCCTCAGTGTTGTGAGAACGATGACTGGTTAAAATTTTTGGTGGTTTCTTGTTCAGTCCATAGGCCTACATCATGTGGCAAACCGGTGAGCAATGTGGCTCTATTCGTATAGGAGATACCTGAAAACATATCACACTTTTCATCATAGTGCTTTTACCAATGCATAAAATGCATGGAGAAGTCATTTCGAATGACTGGTCCTCAGTGTTGTGAGAACGATGACTGGTTAAAATTTTGGTGGTTTCTTGTTCAGTCCATAGGCCTACATCATGTGGCAAACCGGTGAGCATGTGGCTCTATTAGTATAGGAGATACCTGAAAACATATCACACTTTTCATCATAGTGCTTTTACCAATGCATAAAATGCATGGAGAAGTCATTTCGAATGACTGGTCCTCAGTGTTGTGAGAACGATGACTGGTTAAAATTTTTGGTGGTTTCTTGTTCAGTCCATAGGCCTACATCATGTGGCAAACCGGTGAGCATGTGGCTCTATTAGTATAGGAGATACCTGAAAACATATCACACTTTTCATCATAGTGCTTTTACCAATGCATAAAATGCATGGAGAAGTCATTTCGAATGACTGGTCCTCAGTGTTGTGAGAACGATGACTGGTTAAAATTTTTGGTGGTTTCTTGTTCAGTCCATAGGCCTACATCATGTGGCAAACCGGTGAGCATGTGGCTCTATTAGTATAGGAGATACCTGAAAACATATCACACTTTTCATCATAGTGCTTTTACCAATGCATAAAATGCATGGAGAAGTCATTTCGGAATGACTGGTCCCTCAGT